>NC_060247.1:131850223-132156862 GCF_921293095.1 Ischnura elegans | reverse complement strand
TGAAATTATTAATCAATGACGTATAATGTTGGGTTTTCTGACTGTTACCAGTAGACATTCATAGCTGTTGCTTGGTTCTTTGTCTTTAAAATTTATGTCACTTCAATTATAGAATGTTCTCATCTTCTCTCAGAGAAGATCATTGGCCTCTTGTGTTTAAAAAAAACCTGAAAGTAAGAATATCCCACCAAGTACCTACTGTGATTAGGGTGTGACCTAGAAGATAATGGTCCCATTAGCAGAATGATTCTTAACTTAGGGTGCAAATATAAATCTTGATCCCAAACATGTACTTAAAATGCAGCATTTTTAAAAGTGGTGTAGGAAAATATGTATGTATGGCAATAAATTTGTCAATTACCGCAGTCCCTCTAATTCTCTGTGAAATGGTAGGTAGCCTTCTTGGAACATGGCATTTTGTCTGGATTGTGAAAGACGTCTTTATTGATTGCCTGTTGCTAAGACATATGAATGCATTCTCTGAATTGGCTCAAACCATACGCAAGTCATGCCAGGGAAATTGAAGTGGCTTGCTCATGAAATGAGGGAACTCTTTTGTTTTATGGTAATCTCATTTTTATTTCAAATTTCTCTCCTTTGGAGTATGAGTTGATCTTTATATTCCTCCCGAAAATTGATTTTGAGAGCTCATTTACCTCATCTATCAACATGATATGAATCTTATGCATTATTCAGCCTGATTTTTGTGTGCATGGTGGTCATTTACTGATTCAATTATTCTGATTGAGTTGAGAAGATGCTCAAATGCTGATACTAGGGTATTTTGTCGTTATATTTCTTTATCTAGGAATGAATGGGTTTTAATATTTGTCCTGTGATCAGAGAATGATGGTGAATTGGGTGTGCTTAATGAAAATATCTCTGGGACAGCTGAGCAATGAAGTCTGTATTTTTCATGCTATAGTTAAGTTTCTATTTGGCTGTAAGTTAATGATGCATCAGTAAAGGTTCTGTGAAAATCCCTCTTTGTCTAAAGGAAATGGGATATTAATTTGAATGGAAGGGACATAGTGCAAGGGGGGTCTAGATATCTCAGTGTGAGTGAAATCTCCCTCGTATCATACTTACTGTGTTGTTAGTAAGGCAATGAGGAAATCCAGCATCATCTGCCAGACAAAATGCCAAAATTCATAATTCAAATGACTCATATACGGTGTGTGATATAGGTGACAAGAGAAATTTATTGGATACTTCTCTTTGCCACCTATTAGTAATGGTATTAGAATGAATGTTTTGGACTGAATGTTACAAAAATCTTGAAAAAATGATACCCAGTGTATTTATTAGCAGTTTTATATTGGTGAAATGAGGTTGTGCAGTTGACAGTGTTTAGTGTATGAATCTCTTGTTTTGTAATGTCTACATACTATGTGAATGTTTGGTTGAACATTTGGAGGTCTTATTAAATGCAAATTAATGCACGATATCATACCAAAGAGGAGATGTTCCTTTGCAATATAAGCTTGTATGTGATTTTAAAAACTTTATGACAATAAGCTTCCATGCCTTGTAAGCAGTACTGAAGAGCTATAGTTATCAATCTGGTATAATTACTATTCATTTGTATAATATTCATTGTGGTTTCTGAGGACACATTGGCTAACATAATTGAGTACAGCATTTTGAGCTCACCTTTTATCCTTCTGATTTCCTGTGTAATTTCATGGGAAAACACAAGCCATTGGAAAGCAAGTGAACAAATGGATGGCTTCCATTTCGTTGCAGTATTCTGAGTGTAGCATTCCATGCTTGCTTTTATTTGAGATTTCAAAATGCAGGCATAGTGTATAAATTATTCTACAATAAGGCAAGTCCTTGCCATGTATGTAGTACATACTAATGTTTTTCGATTGGCATGAGGAATGATGGCATTCATTCGTTCACGGATGAGTAGCTGACATCCAAGATGCAACTGCTTCTTGACCATGGCTTTATTGTGCTGTACTTGAGCTTTTCAAATCCCCAGTGTGATAGGATACCAAATTTATATCAAAGTCAAGATCTATTTATTGAATGTCCTAAGTGACAGAAAACCGCACCAATGAACATTTATTGATTTTAGTGAGATTATCTCATTAATTAGTGGCCAAAATCTGATGATTGTTCACATCATTGGCTGTTACTTAATTAGTAAGGGAAACAATTGTTTCTTGTAAGTACCTTTTAGATTTCCATAATATTTTTACATAAAGTGACCTCCTGTTTCTCTTGTTATGTTTTTGTTTTTTGTTTATAATTGTGTACTTAAATGTATTTGTGAGAAACCAGGATATTACTCACTGTGTAATGCATGTGTCAGTAATAAAGACAATGCTAACAGTAAATGATTTTGCATAATTAAAAAAAAATTGTTTGAGTTACAGCTCGTGAGAAATAATTTTCTCAAATATTTCTTGTGGAAGATTTATTTTAACTCTTAAGTGAGGACTTGCTTATAATTGAGGTTAGATATTTCCTCAATGGTTAAAATAGTTATAAAAATCAAACTAGGTTACTATTCTTATACTATAGACCAGAACGAGACTTGAGGCATAGGCAGTGTAATCAGTGTAAACCATCTTAGGTGATTATGCTTGCCAGGTGCGGATCCAAATTTCTTCAAAATGGACAAATGACCGTTTGCTAGTGGCAAAGCAGAAAGGCAATTTGAGAGACAGAAAACCCAAAATGGTATCTGTAAAACGTATTTATTGCATATGTTTAAATTTGAACATCCATTTGATGTTTCCCTGTCAGAATGGTCAAAATGACATTTTAAATCAATTTCATGCAGCATATCATAAGTTGAGGTGTTTTTGAGGTTTGGAAGTCCTGCTGCTGATAGAGAGCAAAATGACCAACTACCGTATTTACTCGTGTAAACCGTGCCCTTGTGTATCCTGTGTAATCCCATTTTTGGGCCGGCTTGTGAGGAAAAAACTTCTTAGCGCTTTTAGCAGTCTATTATAATTTTGAGGATTCGTGTAAGCCGCACACCCCACTTTTTTCACCGGCATTCCTGGAAAAAAGGTGTGCAGCTTCTACGAGTAAATACATACGGTGATGTGCATGAGCTAATACCCATTTACCTCTTTACTGCACGCTTACATCCAACTCATCTTGTTTGTTGAGCCCCGAGAGGCTAGTCTCGTGAACACATCATATTTATTAGTCTTAGCAAATGTCCAGAGAAGGTGAGATGGGTGGAGGAACAAATGATGGATCATTCAAGACTTTTGAAAATGTATGGAGGGTGAACAGCTTAAAAAGTAATATGCATAAATACAAAATTATATTAGTGTAGTGTAATTATGGTGTCATTATTTTGCACACCTCATCAAGTGTACAGATATTGGGAAGCCAATTGGCTAAAATATCATTTAGAGCCCTTCTGTCCAGTGCTGCACACTTGTCCCGAAGTAAACACGACCACCTTAAATTTTCATGCTTTAAAAAAGAGAATTTTTGGGCCATAAATCTGATGACATTTGCCTCAAATATACTGAAAAAAAATGATCTACAGAAGAAAATCAGAAGAGTTTCGGCGGTTGAGGATCAACTAGGATCAGAAAAAGCTAGGTCACCAGAGAAGCAATGTTGACTGCTAGGCTGCTCAAAGAGATGATGAAAAAGGAGAGCACTACTCTGTAGTTGTATGATATTGCTTGACATAATTTTATTTATCTTTATTATTGACCATAGTCACAGCAAGGCAACAGCTTGGAAGCATATTATTTGAAGGAAAGAGGAGAGAAAAGGAAGTGTTGGCTCCTACTTGCTGCTATCAACAAAGTAAGCAATTCATAATGATGAATCCTGTTGATCTTCACTCACTGCAGCTAAAAACTGGCACGGGGAATTTTGAGGAGGAAATTGAAGCTAGCCGAGAGACTGAATACCGGGAGTTAGACGCCAAATGGAGTGTTTTGGTTCGTGTTGGGCACAACTTTTGTGTTATTGTATGACATATTTCTTCTTTTGGAAAGCCAAAATTTTGGAGAACTCTGACGTGTAATCCATGGATGGTGCTTTTACTCCAATTGCTACATTATTACAACTGCCAAAAGGTTATTTCTCGTGAATTTTGTGGAATATATTCACATATTTCACTTCTCCCCTACTTTATGGATCTGCCTTTGGACTCATCATGATGACTCCCTTGCCAGTTCTTAGTTGTGGCCTGTGTTTTTGTCTTAATCTGCACATGTTACATGTACGACACCTGTATCCTGTGATGGAGTTTGCTTTAGAGAATTCATTCCTCCCCCTGACCTGTCGTATTTTCTCTTTTTTTGTGAGGTGCTGCTCATTCAGGGGTGCCGACTTACAAAAAATATTGGGGGGGCCCAAACCGGGAATCTTGCCCCGGTAAATTTTATAAGTAGTGAAGTTTTAGTTTTTTAAGCATTTTAGAAGAGTCATATGATCAACAATAGAACCCTGTTCACTCAAATCTCGATATCTGGACACTCCGGGGAAAATCGACAAGCCTGACACATTTTTTCCTCACATCTGTAACGATTTTTGGGGGGGCTCGGGCCCCCTCAGGCCCCATGGAGTCGGCGCCGCTGTGCTCATTTAATATTCACGCTATAATCTTGAAAATTTCAGGATAAGAGTAAGCCCTTGATATCACTTACCTGTGCCTGAAATATAAAACCTTTACCTTCGATCAAGCTTCATTGCTAGAAAAAATTTGGTTTTGGGTGGTTCATTTAAGAAGGGATTATATTTCCGGTGGAGAGAGTTCGCTTGAAGGAGATGGGCTTTAAAATATATTTTCCAAACATTGTAATTGTGTATTTCAACCCCTAGGCCCTCCCTGCTCACTAAGGTCTTGTCTCTAAGAAAATACAGAGGTAAAAAGTTTCATATTTAAGGCAAATGCTGACAGGGGTCCACCATACAAACCACAGTGGTGTAACTAAGGGGGGGATGAGGGGATAGATCCCCCCCAAAGCCTCAGAGTAATAAAAAAATATTCAAAACTATTGTTTAATTTTGATATATAATAACTCCATCTGATTTAAGTTAAAGATCATTTATTAGTGATGTAAAATGTATTTACAGGAGTAACTTTATCAAAAATTTCCCCTAGGGGGCGACCCCCCGACCCCTGGGGGTCGCCCCCTAGGCCTCCCCATCCCCCCAAGGCATATTCCTAGTTACGCCACTGTACCACCCTGAAAATGTCAAGATTATTGTATAAGTTTCAATGGAATGATGCCTACGCCACGGAAGAAGGTCGGGCAGTCCAGTGAGAGGGGCGTGTCACCTGCTGCGATTAATCGGCGACGTCCCCACCTGCAGAGCGGTTCGCGTCGTGGCGGGCGGATTAACACGGCCACGGCAATTGCCCTCGACGCTCAACGACTTGCTGCAGGTCGCTAATTCACGTCTCATGAGAGCTCGTTAATGGCCGCCCGTCCTCTCGTTGCCTATTCCTCCGTGGGCGATCGCCGCCGTCGCCCGAGGTCGCCCCTCCCACGGAACGACGCACGCCAAGGTTTAATGCCTCGCTTCATCGTCTAGGGCGGATACCAACTCCGCAGCTTTATTTTCTGAATGCCCAGAGAAGGTCGAATAAGGGTCTACTAATCCCACAGTCCATTCTTTACATTCCAGGTGGAATATCCTACGCGTCATGCGTGAACGCATTGTGATTACGATTCCTTAATGAGGATATTGATGGCTAAGTTCTAACAACACGTATTTCAAAAATAGCAACTTTTTAGGAGAGCAAAAAGCGATTAATATTTTTAATTCTACACTGAAAATAAAAGCGAAAAGTACATGAAACTGATAAAAAAGCATTCATTTAGGAACAAAGAGTTGTTATTTGCTTGTATTTTATTTTTTTAATGGTATTACACTTTGTTTGAGATACCTGTCTCTAACTGGCCGAATTTTAGATACGTGTTGCTAGAACTTAGCCATCGATATGTTGATTTAATAATGTGAATTATGGAGAAAGTTTATTCTTCTAGATATATATTTCTTCCGCTTTGAAATTTGTGTGGTGGAACTTTCAATTACATTCTTTCCTTTTCGAACGGGTTTCAAGAAATTAATAAACATGTTTTCATTGCATTTATCGACCTCGATGATGTGATTTCTCCATGGGAGTCCCACAAAACATCGTAATTGGCCCCTTTTTGTTTATTTTTGTAAACAAATTACAGCAAGTATCGATTTATCAGCAAAACAAGGAATTTTCAGAGAATGCGTTTATGCATTATGAAATTGCTGCAATAACTTTGTATCCATGATCTACAAGGAAACCGAAACTTCCACTTCGTGATTGTAAACAACCAAAAGAGAACATCGAGAAAACCATCGACACGCGATACTTTTTTCCGCATTAAGATGGAGAAGTTAATAAGAGATAATTGAGATGGGGAAAAATGCGATGGTGGTTGGCGTAACATGGTGAAACTCCTTCATGATGCACAAAGGTTAAGAAAACACTCAGCTGTTTCACAAAATAAAATATATTGCGACCGGTGTCGATACAGCGTATCATCATCTGGCTGATGATGATGATATGATATATCATATATCAGATGATGATACGCTGTATCGAAACCGGTCGCAATATATTTTATTTTGTGAAACAGCTAAGTGTTTTCTTAACCTTTGTGCATGAGATGGGGAAGTTTAGAAGAGGATTTGGCTGGGTGAAGATTAGGTAGAAGAGAGTCAGTATTCCTTGTCTTAATTATTTTAAGCATGGTAAATACTCCGTGGCCGCCCAGCACTTCGGTTTCTCAATGCGGAAACGAAGTTGTCCTATCCGCGGAGGGAGGAGCGTGGGTCGTCGTTCCGGGGGATGGAATTGAATCGTTCTCGGGAACTACTGTCCAGCCTGAACGAATAATCGATGGAGTATTGAAGAATATCGGCGTGGGTGCTGTCGAGCATTCATCTCCCTCCCTCCTCTTTCGAGAGAAACATCCGATGACCGCCAAGAAGAAGAAGTCGCCGCGCAATTCCATTGGCTCGCCAAACGCATTTCCTCTCTCCCTCACTCCATCTTCCGCATTGACGGCCAGATATGTAGGCGGAGGGGATTAGACTTCAGTTATCGTCCGTCGTTAATACAGCGTTCACCCGCCGCGCCCCCGCTTCTGCAACTTATCCTTAGGCCGGGCGTCCGCGAGGAACTGAGCCGGAGAAGAGTGGAGTTTTCTTCTTTGCAGAGATGGAAGATGTGAGTGTCGTCATTTTAATGTTTGGGGATCGAACTCGGCCCATCTGGTTCCATGTTGCTTGCGTTGGAGATAATACAAAGGCGATGGCATCGAGGACTCGGGATAATGACAAATCATAAGACATATTGGGATAGTGTACAAAAAAGAATTGTCGAATTTCAATGGCTTGCATCTACATATTTTGAAAAAAAAATTATGCAAAGAGTTACAAGAAATATTTTTCTTAGAGTTCATTCGTGAAGTTTTATTTGTAAAAACTCATTTATACTCTATGTTTTCTCCTTTGGATGCATTGCCTTTGTGAATAATTGAGGGGCACAGTGAGGGCAGTTGCGCAGCGAGAGGGGGGAAACCCCCCCCCCAGAGCTCAGAGAAATATTTAAGTTTAATCCGTTTTACCTAATTGGATTACGATTAATTATAGAATAGTGTTGGAAATAATCAAATATCCCTCCGTAAACCGTAAAGCCGTAAGAAAGCCGTAAAACTCGCCATTTTGAACCATTAATCTTAAAATTTTTCTGGAGGAGGGCCCCCGTAAATCCCGCGTACCCTGGTGGGTATGCAATACCCCCTCACCCCTAAGTATTAGTTGCGCCTAAACCCCCCCCCCCCCCTAGCCTTTAATTCTTAGCTGCGCCCCTGAGTGAGTGTGTTATGTTCTCTTATGCTCAACCCTCTTCAGAAGATATACTATTTGATTCAAAAGGACACAATATATCCTTACTAACAGTTACTATAATCCTTTGTTGTGCAGCTGAAGATGTCCCGCTCCGACCCCTACGACTTGTACACCAGTTCTAGGGACAGCGGAAGCTCGACGCCCAAACGACGCAGCACCAATCAACACAGCCATGAGAGGTTCTTCAGGCTGCTGAACAGATTCCTAAGGTGAGTCCCTTCGAGCAGAGCTCGGTGACCTTTCCTTCACTGTAGGTTGCTAGTTCAAGTTAGTTCGTTCCTGGGATGCGACACCATGCGATGGATGAGTCGGGGTTTGCAATATCCCTCATTGGCGATTACTCTATTGTTGTCTAAGTCGATCGCGAGTCTGAGGCTTCGTGTGTCACTATACTCGATTACAATGTGTACCGTAGTCAAATGGATTGTTTTTGCTCTTCCAGTCGAGTTTTGACTGTGCGCCCTTTTTTCCCCGGTGTATTTTTACCTTAAGTTCCGCAGGGAATTTCGTTTATTTCTTCGATTTGCAGCGGCGTTCTGTCCTTCTCACGTCGCAAGAGGAATTTTACCTTTACAGAATGTTTTTAAAAATCGTTATACGTCCAATTTTTGAAGAATGCTTCTCATTGATCCTTAATTTTGATATAATGGAGGAAGGTTTTCTTCTGGTTGGTGACGTCCGTAGCTTCGGGTGCTGATAGCATGTTAAAATCCTGCTTCATCACACAGTGCACACCCGTACGTCCATTTATTAGGAAAAGTTTCAATCACGAAAAAACCAAACTTATTGTTTAAGCAGATAGTAACTGATGTCTGTTGGAGCTGCATGAAATTACTTCGGGGGCATTATACGGGTTGCCCACTTATGCTTTATAGGATATATCCGTTGATCGAGAACATTACGTTGGCTTGTGGTTTTGATGGGACATTTTAATGCTTTCCAAATAAATTACAATAACTGGCACATCAGTAACTTTTAGGCCTAAAATTTTTGTGATTGCCGATCGAATAGTTATCCCTAGGAAACCAGTCTGTGACAGACTCTTTGTGAACTATTTCCGAAAGTTACCCTTGCCTACATGTTTATTTCCAGCATCCAAGAGAAGTACAAAAGATTTTAGGAGCGGAAGAGCTGACGTTACAAGAAAATTCGCTTCAACGAAGGTCAAATGACGAATTTGGATCTCATTTTCACGAAAAAGCAGATAGCTCCAGGGACCATTCCCAAAAGAGTGATTTGTCCTCGATTGGTAGAAGGGCTCTTCGAGATATGATTTCCAGCCTTTATGCCAATTATTTCAAACCTCTCTGTCTTGGAAGAATTTGTACTGCTACAAGCGAGGAACAGACTTGGAGCCATGGAATAGTGGCGTAAATATGTGTAGGGTTACTGTCCCACCAAGGACCGGTGTTCGCCCTTAATAACAAGTTTCCTAACCTCTGTTACCGCGTCTTGGGTGAATTCCTTGGGAAAGGAAAGAGTGAGAAAGAAGTAATAACTGTGGCTGGGTAAGAAGAGAGATGATTTCTGGATGGGCAGTGATTGGGCAGTGACGTGCGGAGGAGGGGTAATGTGGGGCGAAATTGTTATGAGGGTGGAACCCACCCTGGGTTGGTGTGTCCAATGTAGAGGTTCGGGTTTGTTTGGTGGTTAGCATTCAGAATTATATATTAGTACTTATTCACTAAATTTTAGTATATGCTCAGCATGAATCACCGCTAAGCATCATCATCAGGTAAATTTGCACTTAAATGTACCTGATGATGCAGCTTGGGGGATGAAATAAGTTATAAAAATTAGTATCTTAGGCTTTCGGGAGCAGCTGAGCATTACGATTTGTCAATTTATACAAATATTAAAATTTAGAGGAGAAGATTAGCTGATAGGAGAATTGAATGGAGAGCTGCGTCAAAATCATCTTAGGATTGGAGCGAAGACTTCCATGGTGTTGCGTAATGACTGGCAGCATCTTCTGCTTTTCCAACCGTTTTTGTTGTTTATAGTGACAACGCAGGCGAAATCCCGGAAATGGAAATCCCGGAAGATGCCATTCAATCTCAGGATTATTAACCACTGATGATGATGATGATGATGAGAGGAAAAGTACGTATCTGTAATTATGAAAATATATAATTTATACGCAGTGAAGCCTATCGTTGTTAAATGGATGTGATAGCTAGTGTCCTAACCAGTGAATTCGAGTTCAAATCCCGGCGTTAGCTGGTGGATCGAAATCCTGCATGGTCTCCATGGGGTTTAACTCCTGAGGCTAGTTCTGCATCTCCGGGACTTCTGCACTCTGCACCTGTACCAGAGGGCGGGGAGGAGACGAGAAAGATAAAGGGAAAGAGGTATCCCTGCGATTGTGCGCCCGACTATCCCCTTTCTGGAAGGGATAGGAGAGGAAGGGAGAGGAATATGAAAACCTTCCTCCGGCAGTGAGTTGACGCGTGTCATCACTAGCGAAACTAGATTTCCTGTTCAAATTAAGGCTGGAACTTAAGGCGATACTTGGTGGAACTTGGTGACAGGAAACATAATAAAGATACACTTTTGTATGTTCCACAGAAGTTTTAATAACCGACCCAGATTTCGACAGTACACTATGGCCGCCGCTTGATAATGGCATAGTGTACTGTTGAAACCTGGGTCGGTTATTAAAACTTCTGTGGAACATACAAAAGTGTATCTTTATTACGTTTCCTAGATTTCCTGTTCCTGGAGAATGAGAAAACGACCCTTTGAGTGTAGAGTGATCCAGAGATTTTTCCGTTTCCATGATCCAGAGCTGAATTCCTAGGGGTGGCAGTGATGATAGTGCCTGAAAGTTTTGAACGGAACTTCAATCACTCAATCCGTAGGATGGGACATTGACCCCTTGGAGACTTTCGTCAAGAGCAGTGAAATGCCGTCGCAAGGGTTCTCTCCACTCTTTCTTCCGCACCCCTCATGGCCTCTGCTGTCGGTCGCCTCCTCCATTGGTGATCGGTGTCGCGTGATCAGTGAATACAACCAGTTTGATCGACGAATTAGGTACCAACGTATCAGGTTTCCCAACAATTTCAAACTATTCCTTCGTGTCTAACATTTCGGTCTAACTTCACAATCAAGACAATACTTCGACGATCTCGTTGTTTTAGATATTTTCCTCTCTGTTGGTGAACTGATGATTGTGTTGCCGATCTAACTTTTCTCCCACAGTTCCCGGGATCACGACCAGGCGAAGAATGTGGAGGACGCCCTCTTCGACATGTTTCGCAACGAGGAGACCGGCCTCATGCCCGTCGGGAAGTTCATAGCGGTAAGCCAGCCTCTGCGCATGCGCCAATTTTCTTCTTGACTCGAATTCTTGGTGCAATTCCCTTTTTAAATCAAATTTTCTTCCATTATGTAAAACTAAGATGCGTTTTAGGCGAAAATATTGGTCCTCGCATCAAAACTTTTCACAAGTAGTCATGAGGAACTCTTCTTGAGACCACTAGCGCCACGCGTCTCATTAGTCACGCTGCGCAAGTGCAACCCGAAAATTATGTCACGAATGAACTCCTCAGGATAAATTGTAAACAATGTGACGTCATTGTCCAGGCAGACGTTGGGACCAGCTGTCTAAATGGTTTTATGTAAGCGTGGGCATGTTTGCCTATGTGATCGAAGCAATTTTATTTTTACAAAGGAGAACTCTTTTTCTAGTTTTCTTATAAGACCAAATAAGCTCCTTTGAGGGAGCTACCTCAGTTCGAAATTTACGTAGCTTACCTAAACCAACCATGAGTTGACATCTATGGTTGGAATGTATGGGTTTCAGTTCTCATACTCGTATGACAATCCTGCTCGTGCCATGGAGTTCATCATTGTGTTATGGATTCAAATTTTAGCTAACACGTTATCAGGAGAATTATGTTATAATAAGTATTCCAGCATCTTTGGATAGAGAATTTTAGTTATTTTATCATCCTCAAATTTCCATAAGGTAACCTTTCTAAGAGGGCTCTTGGATGTTGCTGCTATAATGCTATGAAGTCAACTCGATTCTTTTTTTACAGCCGAACCTATCCAAAAGAGTCGCGGGGGATTTTATAACGCTAACGCGGTAAAGGGCGCGCGGGGTGGATATCACCCCATGATTTTTCTTTATTTAATAAGAATAATAATTAGTATCAATTTAATTCGGTGGACCCATTTAAAAAAAGAACACAGCATAACTATATAATTTCAAGGAAATGGAAAATAAAATATTTTTTTTGGGCGCACCCTCACCTGGGTTAATATTAATATTTTTTTTCTTCTTCTATTCTTGGCCTTGTTTAACACATTTTATAATATTAATATTTATTATTTAATTTTTATTCATATTAATATTCTAATGCAGGGTCTCTCACAACAAAATTGTGGCAAATAGGCATGTTCCTCCGTCTACCTTTTGTTTGTCCATTGAAGATGGTATGCGCAATTGAGTAGGTCGAAATATATATTTTTGGGGTAAAAATTTTATTGACAATGAGTGGAAAAGTCGATCACTAAACCTAGTTCCGAATAATGTGCTAAAATCGGAAAATATATGCTGCGACCAGAGCCCAAAAATTGAAAAAAAAGTAATTTTCATTCCATCTCAATTCAACCAAAGTTTGTCCTTTAGGGGTCTCAGATTTCAATGTAAATTTCTTTATGGGTCTTCATTCACCTCAAACTTAATACTCTCAGTTGGATTTGCGGAAAAAAATTGGGCGATTTTTGCGAATTTTTGCCTAAGTAACGTGCCTTCGATCATATAATTCCTTCTACATCTCCAGAAATAGGTGGAGAGCCATAATTTATGGCTTATTTTAATTGGTTTATATATTAGTGGCTTAGACTTTACTTAGGCCACTGAATGTGTTTGAAATGCCTAAAATGGTATTTTCTTTTGCTGTTATATTTTAATGTGTAAAAAATTGTTTATCAACTATTATAAAAACTTCATCCCATAATTGACCCAAAATTTTATTTTATTATTTATACATATCTGCCTTACTACTACAAAAGCAAAATTAAGTGGCGAGTCATAAATAGATTTTTAGAAAATATTTAAGCAATTACATTCGCTGTTTTCTGGGTCCTCTATTGGAAATATATACCGGCGCATCGACTTATAATAGAGATCTCTGAGTGCGATAACAGGTCCTTACTACAGTAAGTTTGGAGGAATCGCAGGGAGGAGGTCGCAATCACGCGATTGAGAACTGGGCACTGCGCTCTCACCCACTCGTACCTCTTCACTGAAGAGAGAATTCCACCCCTTTGTGATGATTGCGACTCTCCCATTACTGTGAGACATCTCCTGACAGAGGAGTGTGAGAAATACCGTTCTGTGCGCCATCAGCTGAACATCGGGGGAGACCTAGGGCACATCCTAGGAGACGACCCTGATAGTATCAGCCGAGTGATAAAGTTTTTAATAGAGACCGGGCTAATTAATTAATGTTTAAATTCCAACCTTTTTATCATCTGACTACCCCTTCCATTTTTATGAATGTTAAATGCCTTCTTAATGTATGTTTTAAAATTTTGAATTAATAAATCTGTCGGTGGTGCAAATGACCTTAGTTGTCGAGGCACCCTAAAACAAAATACTACTACAACTACTTGCTATGGTAAGATGAACTAAAGCTTCAATTATTATTAACTGTCAACGCCGTCAATATTTGCATCTACATTTTTAACAATATGCTTTTGACTAACCCTAGCGAAATTTGCACTGAAGTTCCGACAAGCAGCTAGTACGGCTTAAATTTCAAGTTTGACCACTAATTTCATCGTGACAGGCGCTGAAGAGCACCGGTCTGCGCAAGAGCGACCCCCGGCTGGCCGAGATGATCGAGAACCTCAAGATGACGCACAAGCTGCTCGGATCCGAGGCAGGCTCCCCGGAAACCATGAAGCTGGACAGGGAGTCGTTCAAAAAGTGAGTGTCGGATTTACTCTTCGTTGATACACTAGGAACCCCCCTATCATAATTATTTCGTAATTTCGTGGAGGTAGGCGACGGATTGCAACAAAAAACTGAAAAAAGCGAATCTCCTCTTTTTTTCAAATTCTATCACAATCAGCAATAAAAAAACTGCTGTACGAGCCTATTGCCATCCCCGCGTTACCCGTGGTTGTCAAAGGAAATAGAAAAAATAACAATAGGGTAGTTTCCTTCATCAAAGAAAACGAAAGGCATTGATTGCGATTCGTTACCCACCATTAGTGTATTCATAATATACAGATTATTTGGTTTTAGAAATACCGGTTTAGACGAATTTCAGTGGTCAATTTTAACCTCATTTGGAAAAGGCCAGAATGGCGCCCGTGCGATGCCACTCCACGTGACGTCACAGGGACCTAGTTTCTACACGAGAGGATAGGATTTATACATCGTCTGAGGTTGCCAATGCATGCATGAGGCACAGAGCTCAGGGAAACATATCTTAATAATCAGCTATTAAAACTGGCTAAGGTCGGAAAGTTTTCTTCGTTTGATGAGGTATTAATAATCCTTATTTAAGCCAAGCGCTACCAGCTAGCATGGTACTCAGCTACCTGCTAGCATCCTGCGTCGTATCAGCGCTCAGAGCCTCGCCTCAAGGTCACCTCTCTTGCGGCAGCGGGAACCAGAACGTCGCCACTCGGAGTTTTCCCATACTTAGCCGTCGCGTTTTCGCGCGCTTGAAAATTTTCACTTTTCATTTAATCGCGAAAAATAGATATCGTCAATTAAAAATCTAAAAGCGTGAAATACGTACTCTAGGAGTAATAATCTTTCGATTTAGGCAATAAAAAATATTAGGAAACCACCCTATTGGACAAACGTGTGCCTCTATGGTAATTTCTTGTATTTATAGTTGAGAATACATCGCTGATGCGTTTACGTTTCGCATGCGTTCCATTCTTTATCCTAATTTTCCGAGGGGAATCCTCCCGATCGCACCTTGAGCTGAGACGTGTTGCATACTACCCAGGAGCCACGAGAAAAATACATGATGTCTGTTCATGTTTAAATGTCATCAAAAACGTCAAAGAAACTGCAGCAATAGCCATTGTCTTATAAATGATTATATTCTAAGTAAAAAATGCCTGTAGCAATTTGACTTTTTAGATTTGATGATACGGTACAATGTTAATTACTTAATAAATACGGAAATATCAAGGCAGAAGATAGTTTTAGTTGATGTGCACAATTTTAACCCATAAAAAATTAATTAACTCATCGAAAGAAATCACTTACAATTAGATCTCAGAAGGTTTCTTCGAGTTTTTGCTATTTTTGCAATGGAATCTCGCAAAAAAATTTTCGACTCTTCAAAGCAGGCAAACTGTACGCGACTACTCACTTCAACTCAGTTTAAAAACAATAAGTTAGGCAATGATAAAAGAAGTTTCGTAATGCCTATATCTTTATTTATAATTATATCTTGTTCATACCCCTTTCCTTTATAAAGCGTAGTTTTACCTTTTAGTAACAGTTTTAAAATAATGTAAAAGTTCAGGATTTTCCTTGTTCCTAGAATATTTATTTTGCACTCACATTTATAAGTCGGGTTTTTCTCTGTGGCATCTGTTTATTCTCTGTGCTCTTAGGCCATATTTTTATTAAATATCTCGTTTTATCATATATGGTATATATTTACTTATGTTTTATAATTTTTAATGTTTACTTTAGAGATCTCAGTCAGTCTCTCATGGTCTTTCACTGCTGTGCCATTGTGTTAACACAGAATGGGGACCTGCGGAATTCCGTAGGTCCCTAATGTGTGGCGTTAATATGAGAAAATAGTGCCTAAGGCCTAATGCAGAGCATCATGATTTATGACTGCAAATAAATGAAAAGTTGAATGATTACATAGGCGTCCCCGAGTAACATAGGCGGATCCAGGAGGGGGGGGGGGGGCACGGGGGCACGTGACCCCCCCAAACCCTCAAAAATATGCGAGATTTTTAATATGGTCCCATTATCATTGCGTTCGTTTTGTATTTCGAGATATCCTTGTGCCCCCCCCCCCCCAGAACAAAATCCTGGATGCGGCCTTGCTTGGGCCCCCCCCCCGCCAGAAAGAAATCCTGGATCCGCCCCTGCTGAGTAACCTGTATCGTGAGGAAATAGAAAATAACTAATTGAACATGACTCTCTCTAGTAATTACTTGTGTTACCAGTTGAGAACGCAGTGATTATGCCTTCTGCACGTATGTTTTTCAGTTTTTCTCTCACATAATCATCGCGATTTTTTCCTTCTCGTTCCTGTAGCGTGGTGTCGCATAACATCGTGCTCATCTCGAGGGCCTTCCGTCATCAGTTCATCATCCCTGACTTCCAAGGCTTCACGCGGCACATCGAGGACATCTACTGGCGCTGCAAGTCCAACACCGAGGGAAAGGTGAGAGAAGAGAGTGAGAGCGGAAGTCGCGCGTGAGTGCCCATCGTCATAACTGACCGGTGACCGCACGATCAGGGTGACCTCTGCGTCTGAGCCATGGATATGGCGACAGATAAGAGCTGCCTCCGATAACAACCTTGGGTCGACCGATTTCCGCTCATTCAGTGCTCAATTTTGGGGTCCCATGCCACAGACGCGTAACTGGTGATGAGGGCAGGACCCAGGAGTTACGACATAGGGAACAAATCAAAAGAAGGGACATGACCAGAGGAAATAGTTTGGCAAGGTGCAGCACAAGTGGCCTGCACCTGTCCGTCAGAATAAGCAAAATATTGTCAATTTCACAGTTTTAAGTTTAGGACAGGTACTAAATTAATGGAATGGGTGAAGAATGCTGAAAATTATGTGGAAATAAAAATTTAACGAACTAATTGAACTCGTCCAATCATAATTTCAAGATTTTCCTTCGGAAAATGCTCACGTAGATGTATATTTTCAAAATTGTTTTACTATTAAATCCTTATTTGTTAGTGACTATCACTCCTCACAATCAATTAAGTAATTTTAAGTTTAAATTAGGTGGAGCATGGATATTTCTGTTGGATCACCTTAAGGTAATGTTCACATCTTGTGAAAGTTCGATGACTTTTCAGTTTCATAAGTTAATGGATTGTTTTTGGGGTACTTCGCTTAACTCTGAAAATCTATTTGACCTCAAATTTATTCTTCGAGTTAATTGGAAACGGGTTACCTTAATGAGTGACCATAGAGCTGTGGAATGAGGAAGGTCAGATACTTAAGCGGCCAAATTGGGGCGTTTTGAATTTTGTGTCCTAGTAATTGATAGAACATAGTGGAACATTTAAAGTCACGGTATACTTAGGTCAGATATCTGAAAATCTTGTTCAGATTTACCGGCGATCCAATTAAAACATGAGCTGTCAATATGTACTACGTTATTTATACGTGTATATGCAAACATGTAATTATAATTTAAGAAAATGTGAGCTGATCACGCTCTAACTAGTCCTTTGTAATAGTCTAGCTAGTCCTTCCCTTTGTTTTCTTCTATATCTAACAGTGCATTAACGATACTGAGCGCTGTGAATACGGGTACTACTTCTCGGGTTTTGAGTCAGGGTCTGAGTATTCATGGTGGATAAAGTGTGGCCGATACTTTTCCAACAATGTGAGTGCCTAGGATATGTCGGATTTGAAATGTGATCCTATATTAGCCGTGAATTTTCTTGTTTTCTTTAATGTCCACAACGGAGATTTAACCGGAGCTTTTCGTCAGGAGGTCCTCGACTCCTTCATCGAGAGAGACGGCATTTATGGCAATCAGGGGGGATAGGCAGAAGGCGGGTTGCCCCTCCCACTTTTTCGATGTTCATTTGTGATACTCTTATAATGATAGTTAATCTATTTTATTGCCAATTCGAGAATGTTTAGTTCAATTTAGGCTCATTTTCTAGACTTAAATCTAATCTTTAAACAACATCATTCAGTTTACGATTTCGAAATATCTTCCCGTATATTAACTCTTTGACTGACTGTGGGAACTCTTTGTATGTCCTTTGTAGGTGGCCAGCTACATTCCTCAATTGGCGAGGATGAACCCCGATTACTGGGGCGTAAGCATCTGCACTATAGATGGCCAGAGGTTCTCCATCGGAGACACGGACGTGCCCTACACTCTACAGTCATGCAGGCAAGTAATTTCCACCCGCGAATACTTAACATTTAAATACTTTCGTAGGTAAGGAAGGGATCAGGTGTAAATATTCATTGAAACCCTGCCTTTCTTTTCGATCATCTTTCGCGGAAACACTAGTCACTTATGATATTTAAAGTGCGATCTTTGTCAAAGTATATTTTCCCAGGGATGGAAATCAACTGGGTTTATTCTTTATTTCGTCCATGCTTACGACATTACTGTGGCATCATCAATCTATCGCTATTATTTAGATGATACAGTATTCCCAAGCTACATTTAGGTATAGAGAATTAGTATGGACTGTACTAAAGTGCAGAATTTTAATTTCCTGTTTCACAGTTGTTCAAGGTCAAGCCGTAAACTTTTTAGTGTGTTTTATTTTCTTATTTTATAATTCTGTTGAAAATGTTAACCAGTAGAATTTTTTGAATGATGCATGACAGGTATGTCTTCTGGTACGCATTTTTATAGGAAATTCAACGTTTGCACTATTTAATTCCTGTTTAGCAAGCCGCTGACCTACGCCATAGCCCTAGATGAACTGGGCGCTGACCTCGTGCACCAATACGTGGGCCAGGAACCCAGCGGTAGGATGTTCAACGAACTGGTGCTGGACCACAACAGTAAGTGGAAGAGATAGTTTTCTCATCATACTTCTCATTCATCACCCTAATGCCTATTCAATTGGCATCCATAGGAAGGGTATTTATTATAATAACTCTTTATAAAAAAAATACAAGAGCATTTATTTTAGCATGCCTCTGTAAAATTACTTACTCATATTTTGCTGCTCTGGAAGGAAGAGAATGCCGCCACTGTCGCATCAGGTGTGTAGATGGGTAGTTCACGAACGAACGATTCTAAATCTATTTAATGAGCTAAAGAATTGAAATATTTTCAAATTGTTTCCGAATCGTTCAATTTAAACAAAATTCCATTTTGAAAACCTTCTTATTACTTACAATTAATACGTAATCAATCATTCCTAAGGACAATTTGTTGCATTTACCATCCAGGATATTATTGAATAGCGAAATATTTAGCCCAACTTTTCCGTAGTTGGGTCAAGATAGTTGGCCATGTTTCCAAGCTTTTCGCTGTATTTCTGCTCTGCCGCCTGAAAAACTAAGATTTTGCCGTGAAAATTTTCTTCCAATCCAAAGGCAGCTGATTCGATTATGAGGAAGATTTTCAAAATTGCGAATTTAACTTAAAAAAAACGAAACCATTAAAGTGCAATTCAATTCATTTTAATAAATAGTGCAGTTCATGTGGTGTATTTTATACTCTTGAGGTAATGTTAGTGAAAAGTATTTATCCCTGATAGTATGCAACCCAGTTTACCGAATCTTTCTGTCGAGTTCAATCTATTGAATTATTATTTAGAGAACCATTCGCTAAATTTAACCGAAGTAGACATCACTAATGAGATGCTTGGATGTCTTGGTGACAAGATGTCCTCCTTTTTTCCGGATATGTATCCCATTTGAACCTCCTGTCTAGGCGAATATTGAATTATACCTTGTCTCCATATCGAGAAAATTTTTTCACTTATCATATTTCTTTTGACATTTCCTATAATTATGAACATACAAGTTTCGCACGCATTTATAACTTCTACGTCTAGATTTTACGATGCTTACGGTGTTCCAGATGCTACGGGACTCTCCCCAGATTCCGTCTAACACACACCTCCGGGTGAAATCTGCACATCGTTTTTTTGGCGCTGTATATCTTCCACAGAAAGAATTAATAGGAAGCTACGCAAAAGTTAAAAGTTCAAAATAATTCATAGATGGATTTTACTTAGGAATACTCATATCTTCAGCATTTCATACTCTATGTATTACTATTTGGAGGGAATGAAGAAATAGGGGCTGATTTTCGGATTAGAATTGAAGCTAGCGTGCTACGTGCGTGCAGTATTCCAATGATGTACCGAAATATTTGGACTGTAGACCCGCGAAAAATCTCAAATACAGCTACGCACATCCCTATAGTACCTTTTTTGCCGAGGATCAACAGAGGATATGGAAATAATGCTGAAAAATTGTTAATCCGATGTATTCTCATTTCTTTGGGTTATTTTTTTCTTAATATTGTGGATAAGGCTAGAGACTCATGGAATCCACAGCTATTTTAAATCGCTACATAGGGAGCACCGATACTGTTATCTTATTTTTTGGCTTAATGACAAATCAATGCAGTGCGCACGTTAATTTTTTCTATTTTTTCCTGCTCGCGACGACAGAGAAGCCACACAATCCGATGATCAACGCGGGAGCCATCTTGGTTGGGTCGCTCTTGAAGACTCTGGTTCGTCCCGAGATGACATTGGCCGAGAAATTCGACTTCACCATGAACTACTTCAAGGTGAGCGCATTTCCTCGCTCTGCCCCTGGTGTGTCTAGCTGAAGGCTCTATTAGTGAGCGATAGGAACGCGGGAAAACGAGATGTGGTCGCTAATGGAATCGCCAATCCGCACTCGTGAGGTCGCAATTAGCGGGAGACTTGATAAGGACGGGAGATGTGAACGCTCGAAGCGCCGGGAGTGCGGGATGGAGAACATTGAAATTCGCGCTTCAAGCAAGCACTGCGGAGGTGCATTTAGTTTCACTCAAATGCACCCATTCTATATCGATGTCATAACAGAAAAGATTCCTAGCGATAACCCCATTTGATCCGTTTTACCCATTCCAAAAAATTACCCACTTGCAGGGGTGCAGCTAGGAATTAAGGCTAAGGGGGGGGGCTTTAGGCGCAACTAATACTTACGGGTGTGGGGGTATTGCATACCCACCAGGGTAAGCAGGAGTTGCGGGGGACCTCCTCCAGAAAAATTTGAAGAATAATGGTTGAAAATGGCGAGTTTTACGGCTTTCTGGGGGATATTTGATAAATCCCAACACTATTCTTTAATTAATACCGATCCAAATAAGTAAAATGGATTAAACTTAAAAATTTCTCTGAGCTCTGGGGGGGGGGGGTTTTATCCCCCAAAATCCGCCCTCGCTGCGCCACTGCCCACTTGTACTTCAAATTGCAAGTTTATCTTCCTTCGTCACAGCAATGCCCTTAGTATTCTTGATTTTGTGTTGGATTTTCACCAATGGCATTGTAAATACTTGGTAGCTTGGCAAGGGATATATTATCAACCGAGCCATACAAATGTTTATATGATTGATAATACCAAATTTGGGCATTGATATCAACATATATGATTGTTTAATATAGTTAATGGGTGACAATAGTACGGGCCATACTATCGTTTTTGTTAAGAATGTGTTGATATCATTTTGAAATCAAGTTCCGACTTCGTGATATAATGATACGCATGAAATTATTTTATTTTCATTATTCGATAGGTATATACAGAATAACTTGAAAGTGAATGGGTGAGAAAGAAAGAAACATTTCAGGGAATGTACCTAGTAAAGCATCGTAATTTCTTAATACTTCGGAATTCAGATTTCACCCTTGTTTTGGTACGTTGTTAAACTGAACGAAAGAAAATAATGGCCTGGCAAAGCGTTGACAAGATAATTCAACGTATATCAATTGAATAAGGGACATTTGGATGATATAGTGAGCTGGAATTTGATTAGAGTGGAAATGTTAATGAACAAAATTTGCCTACAGAATTGCTTTAGCACATCTTGATTTATCATTCTACCAGTTTTTACGCTTAAATAATGTTTTCTCACGGTATCCACAATCAATTTATTTTGTGTCATTGTGCATTAACATCAACAAGAACCGTATCACTCGTCCAACCTCACCTGCCTTCTACTTCCCAGCCACCCTCTATATATTTTTGGGATATTAAAAAAATAAATTATCTTTTAATTAGTTATTTCTCAATGGATCTTATATATAAATGATCATCAGGATTATTGGAATTGGTCGATTGCCGAAAATACCTTACGCGGCTTAAATCTCGAGAATGATGTTGATCGGTAGAGATACGTGAAAGTCGCACTTTCATTTTTATTTTATCGCACTTTCAATAACAGTTTATCGTATTTTGTAGCGTCTATTTTTTATTTTCATAATGTGGTAGATGACGATAAAATGTAGTCAAACACAGTTATATGACAAAATACAGAATATTTTCAATAACTATGTTGTAGAACAATTAAGGAATGAGAGGTATAGTTGTGGAGGTGTAGCTTGCCTGCGCCCACTTGTAGTTCGCGGCCACGTAGAGTCTCAGCCAACTAGCAGCTGGCCAGTTGCTCACATGCTTTAAGCGGTGAGTGTCGGCGGAGCATATAAACTGCGCTCGGCACAAAATGTACGAATTTAGCCGTCGAAAAGGCAAATTTGCGTAAAAATATCATAAAAGTCCAGTCATCGCATCTATGTCGCATTTATTTGCGCACATCGCATCTATAATGCATTTATCGCATTTGCTGTTTTCACGCATCTCTATTGACCAGTGATCACTGAAACTTAAAATAGAATTCCATTAAAAGACTTCGTTAAATGGGAGGGTAAGACATGCCTCCATGAAAAAAACATCCCCATTCAGTCATTATCTCGTAAGTTAGACATACACAAAGGCAAAAGTTAACGCCCAATTTTCATGAGTTCGCTATGTCATGAGAGTTTTGGTTCATTTACTCGATCTTGGAGAGCCTTTCTTGGAGGAAAGGAATCGCATATTCAAGTCAAAACAACAACTGACTACACCAGGAACATGCAAAAGGCTGAGGATTAGCAGAGAAGGGGTAATCTGTTCGGCATGAGTTCGCAACGTCGTAAATTTACCTGCAAAAGGGTACGTTTTTCGCCGCGAATAATCGAGAGATAAAATGAAGTTACTGGACAAGCCCGTTATTAATAAGTAAACTGCACTGTTTGACTCTTTAAGTATCACCAATATGACCTCATCCTCAAAATATCTTCATTGTAGAAATTGGCTGGTGGCGAGTACCTGGGATTCAACAACGCCGTTTTCCTGTCTGAGAGGGAGGCGGCCGATCGTAACTATGCCTTGGGCTTCTACATGCGTGAGAACAAATGCTACCCCGAAAAGGCAAACCTCAGGGAATGCATGGACTTCTACTTCCAGGTGACGTCTTGAATATTGTGTAGAGTACTCGAAACTCTTCTCATGTATCATAGCTGCATAACTATAGTTTGATTTATCATTAATTATACGAAACTAGTGACTTTTATGGAAATTACTTTGAAATATCGTAACCTTCTGAACGACAATCAATAAATACAGTTACTGTAGCTTTTGCTAGAAATCATTGTGAAAATTACCTGAAAATATTAAAGCCAAATTGATTTTCACAGCATTGATAGATCATTTTAATAATACACATCTGGAATCAGCTTTATATCAAAGCGAAAGTTATACAACAGATGGTAATTTACATGTTAGCCACAAATTGACTAACAATATGTGGAAGGACTAAACATTTTGGTATTTTGGTTTGAGATTTCCCAAAAGTATAAATCAGAAACCAATGTTAAGCGTTGATTGATACAGTTAGTGGAGAATTTTTACGAAATGATTAATTAAATACTGTTGAAATAATATCCAGTGAAACAACTTTTTCATAGTATCGAAATTTCAATTTTTATCGTAATTTTACTATAAGCGACTCGAGGAGCACATTTATAAATTTGCATTTCGCGATATTTAGTTTCTTCCTTGATACTTAAGAAGACGCATCCTTCTCTCTAGACCGGTCGGATTTTGTCCTTTCAGTGGCGTATTATTCATTTTAAACTAACGCTATCACCTTAAAGTTTTCATGTCAAACAGAGTATAAATACCTTTGTCAAAATTTTCTTCTTTCTCAAATTAGCTTTTACTTAAGTTCTTTTTTGTGCGGAGGAAAAGCGAAATCCTATACCTACCCGTGCGGCAAAATATCTTTCTAAATTTATTCTTCCTGTCCGGAGTAGAGACATAGTGAGGTTCTAAGGCTTAGTGATTGTGGTACACTCGATGGCATCGCTCTATCTCTTGGTACTTTCAGTGCTGCTCAATGGAGAGTAACTGTGACGTGCTGTCGGTTGTGGCAGCGACACTGGCCAACGGCGGCATCTGCCCCATCACGGACGAGAAGGTGCTCAAGCCGGACTCGGTTCGTGATGTGCTCTCCCTCATGCACAGCTGCGGCATGTACGACTACTCGGGACAGTTCGCCTTCAAGGTAAATTCCATGCTCACATCTTTACATACTATTCCTTCTACGCACTTTCCAATCCATTCTTTATCGGGCTATGGCCTTGCCCGGTTTTATTCTTATGTTGCCTCCCTATTATTGGCGCAAATGACACAAACTGATAGCCTTCGAGCGATTACCGATTACGTTAATATAATTGGTGTACATTTTCCAGATAGGGTTGTCAACATTTTCTGAAAGAAAAGAGTAGAACAGGTGTTCGGCAAAATTTAATTAGAAAAACAGTCATATTTCATAAGGTATGAAAGGAATATAAATCATTATGTATTCATTCAAATTCACGCAGCTTGCATGAATGTGTAAAGTTTACTTAACCGTATGAAAGGTGCTTACGCCAATGATGCCACTTAGAAAATAATTTTTGGAATACGGTAGCTGCAGGAAAATGCGGGAGGATTGGTAACCCTGACTAGAAGTGGTGGGAGGGCAGGTAGGGTTCATGAGGGAAGAAAGAGGTCTTCGGGGTCCGGAGGGGAAATGAATTAATATTAGTCGGTGATTGGTGGACTAAGCTAGGTGGTATATATCCAGAGGAGAAGAATTGAAGGCGATTAATGGGAACTAGCTCACTCCGCATTTGACTCATGCCCAGTAGGGTTATTATAACAACATTAAAGGACGTTTATTACTTCCTGGGAAAAAATTTACGGTGATGTCATACAAAAATATAGGAGGCTTAAGTAGCCTCCTAGGAAAATCTTTGGTACTGCTGTTTATTACATTAGAATTCTGTCAATATATCTACAATAGAATTCTCAGAATTTACAGCTGCTCATTTTTTTTAAAAGAATAATAGAATAATCTAAAATTAAAATATAAATAAGATTACAACACAGTTTTGTAGTAATATAATATTCTTCCTGCATTATTTTGAATAAATGATTTGCACTTGGCTGAGCAAAATGAATGCTGAATAATGATTCCGCATTCATTTTGCGCAATTTATTTTTAATGCTGTTTTGGCTTTATATTATCTCTTGTCAAGATATCCTTACCTTATGTCTCATTTGCAGGTAAAAAATTTAAAAAAGTATATTTTTGGTTTAATTAAATACACATAGAATGCGTTTCTTATATCACGTCTCGTTCTTTGCAATGTTTTTTTCCGCTTCTTAAATAAAATATTCTTAAGACTTCAAATATATATAAGTGTCTTAAAGGTAGAAATTTTGACGAATAAAACAGGAAGGAAGAGTTTTAACATTTTGATTTTTATCGACAATAAAACTAATTATTCTTTTTCGCAATGTAATAATGGCATGAAATATATTTTGATAAGCTCCCCACAATAAACCAATCCATAACTTAATTCAGATTGAACCAGAGCCAGATAAAAACTTTTACGGAAATGGACTGAACACTTAATTAGTATATTTTTATAATTGTTTTCCGGGTTAATACCGCGTTGACTCATTTTGGAGGAATACTGTTTCGGGCGCGAGGAGAAGAAGCTGAGTGAGAGAGCTATAACACCGTGCTGCTTGATCGAGCGGCCTTTTCTTGAGACGGATTATTCGCTTAAAATTGATTCAATTGTTTAACTGATAACTTCAGGATTAACTAGACAGGTGAGACCTGCGAGATCATTATGGAAAATAAAACTTTGCTAGGTTCACTTGTATATTTAAATAGGCACGACCCGGGTTTCATAACATAGTCACATCTAAGGTGACTAACCCAAAACCAACTCGAAATCCTGAATGCGTCCGAAACTGTTGTCCACCAAAATGAGTCAACGCGGCATTAACCCGGCAAACGATTACCAATTCATTCACCGTGGAAGCCTCCGTATCAAAATAAAATTTTGTTTTAATAATCAGCTTTCTTCTTGTGTGGATGCACTAATATGTATTTGTGTCGTCCTCAGGTGGGTCTGCCGGCAAAGTCGGGTGTGAGCGGTTGCATGCTGGTGGTCATCCCTAACGTGTTGGGCATCTGCACATGGTCTCCCAACCTGGACACGCTCGGGAACAGCGTCCGCGGAGTCCAATTCTGCGAGGTGACCTATCCCTTCCCCACCCATCACGCCGAGTTCAATTAATTTGTGTCGCTGCTGGTGCGGCTCTGCTAAAATCCGTCATGGGAACCCAAAGCGCGTCGGTCGTGTCTGGTTGACGCTTTAAAGAATTTCTTTCCGATGCCGTTTCTCTCTCCGTTTACTATTTTCAAGTTTATTGATAATCAGCAGTCTACTGCGTCGCCCAAAGCATAATGTGTGAAAGTCTAACCACTTTACTGACGCACTTTACTTCCAACTGACTTTTCATTACCACATCTTGTGTACAAGCAAACCTACGTTTTCTTAGGATTCAAAAGGCTATGGTGTAGTGGTATGAAACTATTCGTCATCACTCGTCAATATTCATAAGATTGGTTTGACGTAACTCTCCACTCAATTCTCCTATCAGTTAATGTCTCCACACCTTCGTATGTCTTCTCTTTTTTCTTTGCCTGTTCTATATATTTCATTCGACGTCTTCCTTTTCCGTTCTTGCCATCTGCTTGTCCTTCAAAAATTATCTTCATCTGGCCATCATGCCTCAAGATGTGGCCTAAAAGGCTGCTCAGTCTTCTTATCAAGGTTTTCATGATTCTTCTCTTCTCTCCCACTCTTCTAAGGACTTCCTCATTATTTACTCTGTCGATCTATGTTATCCTTATCGTTCTTCTGTAGCACCACTTTTCGAAGGCCTCTACTATAGATTTCTCCGCGGCTGTCATTGTCCACGCCTCACTTCCTTATGAAACTATTAAGCGATGAATTAGTGGTTCGGATACTCCACCGAGAAAGGTGTTGAAATGAAAACCCTTTTCGTATCATGATGTGGGCTTACTTTTCCTGGATTATTACAAGTCACAGACAGGCTACTCCCAATGTGGGTTTGGCTTGTGGCGTATATAGATCTGATTTGTAAAAATAATAGCATTTAGTTGTCATCTCTCCATCTATTCTTCCGAGGTCCTCTTCAAATCAGCGGAGAATTCTATTGTTGTACCCCATTCACGCGCTGTATATTCTCTCCAGTTTTTTAATATATCATCCTGTGTTCAAGCAAATACATTTTTCATGGAGTGCAAACGTCTTATATGTGGTGATGTAATTAATGGCTTAGCACATTAAATCCAGAAGGGTTCATTTTTTATCGTATAAATTTAACGTAAACCATGTACAGTGAAATAAATATTATTGGACCTAATATCTTTTCATGGTGACATTTTTTCGCGCGATAGTTTTATCTAACTTGAAATCGCCTTTACGATTTGTATTTTGTGTCGTAAGAAGTCTTTCACAATTTCTTTTCTAATCATCTCTTGTTATATTTACGCTGATGAAATTACATGGGAGGCCGAGCCCTCTGGGACACCTCTCTCGGCAATAGTAAGGCTGCCATTAGTTATGTCAAATATTGATTTGGTCCCTGTAGAGAGCGTTTACTTGGTGACGAGAGGCGATCGCGCCACTTAGGACATTTTGGAAGTGTTTGTCGTATCCATTTGGACGATTTCAGTCCTTCGGGTTTCCCTCTCTCTATCTTTTTCCCGAACTCTTGCATCTATCTATCTATCGATTATCTTAGTCAATCCAAATAATGCATCGAAATGGAATACGCCGAACAAAATATATAAAATAGGAATGATGTGAAAGAGAAGAAAGACGTAGGTATGAAAAGATAGGCTGACAGGCAAATTGAGTGGAGAGCTACGTTAGACCAATAATAGGATTGTTGACCAGTAATGAATAATCCATGATTAATATTAGGAGGACCACAACCATTGTTGAGTTAGGTCTACTCGTTTTAATAAGGGCAACCCATTCTATTTCTTTTATGAACTATGTATCAACAAGAAAACATATGATGCATTATCACTGCGTGGCGCGCCCTTGACCTCGAGAATTATTCATCAAACTAATTCCTGCTACTTTACTTTTCTTTGTTTTCCTCATTTGAAAGGGGGGGGCGACCCCCTCAACCTCTCTATTTTCCCCAAGTGATACGTTCTTATTGTACTATTCCTGGCTTCTCCCCCTTTTGTGGTGAACAGGAGCTGGTGAGGGTGTTCAACTTCCACCGCTACGACAACCTGAAGCACGCGGCGAACAAGAAGGACCCCCGAAGGTATCGCTTCGAGAGCCGTGGACTCAGCATTGTCAACCTTCTCTTCTCCGCTGCCAGCGGTGACGTCACTGCCATGAGAAGGTATCAATCATACGTCTCCAAGTGGACGCATTTCTCCCTCTCAAACGCTCATGTTTTTTTTGATGAAGGATTACGCATAAGAGAAGTATTATTAATGTGAAGTATCAATGAATTCTTAAAAATTTAAATTAATAACTTCAGGCCTAACGTTGTGGAAGTGTGCTACATTAATGATCAAAAAATAAATATGTTTAAATTCACGTTTTAATTATAAAAAATGGCGTTAACGGCGCTGCTACTGTAAGGAAACCCGGTTCGGTTAAAAAAATAGTGCATTTAAATCAAGTTATTTTTCGTAATTAATATTTAAAATAGGAGCTGAAAATATTGAAATTGCCTTTTCACACTTGGATTTTTAATTTTTCCGACTTTGATGTAGTTAAAGGGGAAACTTATCAAGGTAAAAATAGGATAAAAATGAGAAGAAAGTGTAATCCGAGCAGTGAGAGGGAGGGATATAGGAGGATAGAAAATTTCAGGTGCTGAGGGGGGTGGTTAAGGGGATGTGACAGATGGTAGATGGGCTTGGTGGATGTATAGGCATGTTTTGAAGTGTTCCGATTGTGACACCATTTACATTTTGGATTCAAATTTAACTCTATCCGCTAAATTTCTTGCACTTATACTTTGATTTTGTCACCATGTACCGAATTGACGGTCAGTAACAACGTAACCTCACGTTGGAAATAGTCAAGTTGCAATTTATCCAGCTCCCCATCTGATAGATTTCAATGAAATTACGTCCGCTACCATGTCTTATGATATCGTCTGAAAATTTTCAGGGTAAATAGAGTTTATATGTGTTTATAAAACTTGTCTGTAACTTATATAAAATTGTACCTTCATCTAAGAAAATACTGAAGTTAAATTTTCAAATTTTAGATACGATCAAATGCTTGAAAATTTCAAGGCGATTGCATAAGTTCTCGAAGGGTCATTTTCGGTGACGAATTACTCGCGTAAAAATTATGCTATCATCTTGAATTAAATTTTAGGATAAGCAAAGGAGAGTCTTCAACATTTTCCTGCTCATAAAATAGAACCAAATTATGTCCGAGACAATAATTTGAATTAAAAGATAGAATTATAAAATTTGAGGCGTAGGCAAATTTTTACTTAGTTGTATATTTATATGCCTACCCTAAAAATTTCAAGACAATAGAATTATGGAAAATAAAATGATAAAACTTTGTTAGTTTCGCTTGCATATTAAAAAGGCACGACCTGGGTTTATTAACATAGTTTATATTCTGATGACTGATCATGTAGACATTTTCTTTTGCAACAAGTCGGGTGCGACAGTGAGGACTCCTTTCCGATAGGTTTATGTCCTGTCTGTCGCAATTTTCGTGCGACTGTATAAGGAGATGTATACATGATCAGTCACCTGCAGGAGCGCAGTTAGGAATTTGGTGCAACCAATACCAGGGTGTGTGGGGGTATGGAATACCCACCAGGATAAGCGGTAGGTGCGAGATTAATAAATTGCGGAATTTTAAGATAAACGGTTCAAAATGGTGAGTTTTACGGCTTTCTGAGGGATATTTTATTAATAATTACACTATTCGTTTCGTAATATCAATATAATTAAGTAAAATGGATATTAGTAAATTGTATATTTCTTTGAGCTCTGGGGGGGTTTAACCCCCAAAACCCACCCTCGCTGCGCCACTGGTCACCTGAACATGTAACTATGTTATGAACCCCGCGTCGTGCCTATTTAAATATACAAGTGAACCTAGCAAAGTTTGTTTCTTTTATTTTCCGCGATGGAAAAGTTTCACATATTTAAGCCTAAATTTATCAGGTAAACAATTGAATTAGTTTTGTGCCAATAATAATTCGTCGCGAGACAAGGCCACTCGAGCGGGTGGGAATCGTCCTCGCACTGCTACTCCATGTCTTCATCCAGCGGCATGGTGTTCTCACCCTTCCACGCATTCTCCTCTTGCGCAGGCACAAGCTGTCTGGGACTGACATGACGCTGTCCGACTACGACGGTCGAACGGCGCTCCACCTGGCGGCCGCCGAGGGACACCTCGACTGCGTGCGATTCCTCCTCGAGCAGTGCGGCGTCCCGCACAACCCAAAGGACAGGTATGATTACTATTAGCCTACATGGGCGTATCCAGCGGGGTGCAGGAGGGGGGAGCTGCCCCCCCCCTAGAAGCAAAAATCGCGTAAGATTTTGATCAGAACTTGATTGAAACGAAAGCTTTCAGCAAATTTTCTTTAAACCCACGAAAAATGATATTAGTACAAAACAAGTAACTAAAATAATTTTTTTCGAGCAACTATTTTCAAAAACTAATATAATATTCTTAAAATGTTAGTTTCATTCATCTTTTCCATTCCAAACTGTTACAACTTGAACGACCATGGCCTGCCCCCCCCCCCCTATTTTTGATCCTGGGTACGCCCTTGTCAGTCTATCTACTAGCCCAGTTTACTCGTTGATGATGACTACTGTAGTCACAAATAGTTCAACAGAGTATCCTACTGTCGGCCACTAGATATGTTGTCACTCACCACGCATTTAAATTGACTTTCCAAAGTCGCCAATATATAATTCCCAGCAAATGGAGTAGCGCCACCATTGCTATCTTTTAAAGCTCACCTCCATTTCTCGCGTTCTATGTCTCGTTGCGCCGACAGAAATTCAACTCATTATCTGACGTTTGATGTATTCTTACCAAATCCTGTTTGTCGACTTTCCAAAACTAGCGTAAGATAAAGAAATATGTTAACCAGCAAAATATTTTCTTGTGTATTCCCTTTTTATTTTCCACGATGGGTTTTGGATAAGTTTGTTTACGCAACAGGGAAAATTAATAAAATAATAGCAATCTATATTTTACTTTTCATTCAGGTTGGGTACTTAGACTGCACTTTTTCATTTTTATTGAAATTTATTTTTTTACTTGGTATTCCGTAAGCGGTGTGTATAATGATCTTGTTTAAAAGCACACGACCTTGCGGTGTTAGAATTAGATACATTCCTCATGGGAATAGGTTTAGAGTAGCATGCCGCTATAGAAGAAGTCAAAATCACCCACAAGCATGTGCGGTGCCATTCCATTTATAAGGAAACTTTTTTGATCCATGCTACAATTGTATATTGAGATGGACATCCTGGATGTGGTCATTTTAGGTGGGGCAACGCGCCCATCGACGAGGCCGTGAACTTTAACCACACCAAGGTCATCGCGTACCTGGAGGAGTGGGAGAAGCGGGCGTTGGCGCCGGCGCTCGAGGGGGCGCCTCCGGCCAACGGGGAGGGCGACAGTGGTGCCTCCCGCGGCGACGAGGAGTACTCAGAGGGGCGGGAGGCGGACTACGAGAGCGGGGGCGAGGATTTCCGGCGACGCCCCCAGCCCCCGGGGTTCCCCCCTTCCTCCTCTTATTCCTCCAACTCCTCCCCACCACCCTCCGAGATCAGCCTGGGAGAGTCCGCCAGCACCAAGCTTCAAGGAATTTGATGTAGCACTGCGGTGCCAAAAGAAACTCCGAGGCAGTGATTCACCGCCTCATACACAACTGACAATTCTGGTGGCGGTTGGATATCAGAATCTTCGGTAGACACCGACCACGTTTCCTAGAAAATGTTCATCCCACTCCTTGGGGGTATATTCGCCAATTTTGACTTTAGATTCTCAACCGGGAAAAATGTCCAAAAAATTCACATATAAAGGGTTAAGCATTGCGATAATTTCGCTCTATTTCTTTTATGACCTAGGATTAATCTGATCCGAAGTCACGTCGCGATTAACTCGGTACCAAAAACCTGAGCAAAGGAACACAACTCTGAATCCAATTAAAATTCCGATTACGAGTCTGAAGCCAAAGTTGGCGAATATTTCCCTGGTACTCGGTAGTGCTGTAAAAAAATGCTTCTCACCGATTTGACCTGATGCGCTGAGAAAAATTTGCTACGCTGTTTCCGGGACAATATTTAGCGAGTGAGGCAGATGTTAGAATATTAAGGGACAGCATTTCATCGAAGACGACTTCCGTTATCTTCCATTAATAACTAAAAGCACGCGCTTGAGATGGCTGCTCAGTCGCCAACTGGTGAGGTTAGCATCGCAAATTTTCTTCGATATCATTATGGAAAACGGAAACTAATTTAACACGTAAGCCTGAATCACACGATCATTTTTTTTCGTCGCGAAAGTGATCACTATCGCATTCACTAGAGTGATCTCTCGTAAAATGATCGTCGCCGGCAATTGTTTTTCGCGATTGGGATCGCGATGAGAATTCCCATCGCTATTTTTCATCTCTCGTCCGGTCGCTTTTTCCGTCGCTAAAACCATCACTAAAACCCCATATCAGCCAATCAGAACGAATGACCGTATGGTGTGATTGCAGCGCAGCGTTGACAATTGTGGGAACGACATAGATAAACAAACACGCTTTATATCTTCGTGATGCGGGTCCTATGACAACGAGCTGTGATATCCGAAATGATGCGAAAAGCGACGGCGGGAGTGACCGTGTGATTCAGAAAAATGATCACTACATCAATCGCTTTTCGCGACGGGAAAAGTGATCGCGATAGTGATCACTTTCGCGACGAAAAAAAATGATCGTGTGATTCAGGCTTTACCATTAAGTTTTCGTTGAAATCACAATTCATCTTTTTGTTCGTGGATGTTAAATTTAAAAGCAAAATGCAATTTACATTCGAAATAAACAGCATGTAAACAAAATCTTTGATGTCGTTATGAGTCGATCAGTGGTCTTCCAAGTTGCGGAAGGTTGGAAAAGGGGGGTGGGGAGACGTGGGGGGGGGGGGGCGGAGGGGTCACGCGATCTGGGATAGTACCACTTTAATTTTTTTCAGTGAACGAATTCGAAATAAGAAAAGAATCTCGTCTTATGACGTATTTCTAACTCGAATACGGGATTAAGATTTTTCGGGTTTCCAGCTATATTAGAGGCCACGTGAGAAATCATTGAAAAATTTCCTGTCAATTTGCCGGGAAAACAGCAGATCTTTCTTCGATTTCCTCCTTGACTCCTTGAGTGGTTTCCCTGCGAACAATCGCATTACTTTTTTCTTTCATTCTCTGGATCTTTGGATTTTCTCTGGATCTGGTGACACTTTCTTGTTAGGACGACGCCTTTACCATGCAAATAATCATTTTAGATGTGCACTGCGTTAGTGTCAAATTTTTGCAGGAATAATTTGGTAGGTGATCGTGAGTTCTGACTTCTCTTCGCGTGATCGGGTCATGTCGGGTACTAATGGCAAGTTTTTGCAGCACTGTTGAACCTGAGTTTGATTCGCGCTTGAGCGAACTTCATGAAGGGGTCTTATATTCGCTACCGATCCATCCGTTTTAATTTACATTTGTGGATAAGTGCAATCATAATGCCGGCGCCGCAGCATCATGAAAATGAATAGAGTACATTGGTCAAGATCTTTTATTGCGTTCGAGATTCGCGGAAAAAATGTGTGAAACGAGTTCTGATGTAGAAAGTGAGCGTGAGGCTGGCGTTAAAATTCCAAAGATATAAACAGCGTGTGAATAGGCTATTTGAGTGTGATTGTGTATTCTGCCTGCCTGCTAACCCCATTCCTGAGGATTCAGATCCACCGTGGTGGTTATTATAGCGACCAGGGTGTGGCTGTGTTTTCTCCGAAGGATATTTTATCAAATTGTTTGTAATTTTTTGCAGAAGCTCAAATTATTGTAGATATTTTATTGTTAACTAAGTGTTTTATGGCATCCTTGTTTACTGGTAACTCTAATTAATGAGCTTGGAACATTCTGAGCGCATGTGCTCATTTGAACGAGTATTGGGCGGGAAAACATAAATATATGTATTATGTATGTACAAATGAGAGGAAATAAAAAGGGAAAAACTACACTCGACGGCCATTTATGTCACTGTGTTGATGCTAACGTTCCAGTCAGCCTTTTTTTTCCAGACTCATGTGCTCGTGACAGCCCCTGATTTCATGGAAGATCATAAAATTTTTCTTCCAGATATCTCTAGCAAAATTTTCACGGCATGAATGTTTCCCCAGAATTGATCAAGCCGCAAGCGTGTGAAGATCACACATTCAGGTCAGGGGGACGAGTTCCTTTCCCTGTTCAACCTCGCATATCGAGGATTTTGGTTTGAGGTTGTTCGAATTTCAGCTCCCAGCAGCTACATGAAATTTCCTCTTGGAAATTACTGTAATGTAATGTACTGCAATGTAATTACTGTTATGGTTACTGGCGTTTGAACGTTTCCTTGACAGATTGCTTATATTCCTTGTCATTTGTGCCACATGAGCACCATCACAGTCACTGGATATGAGAGAGCAAATTCTAATTTTTGCATTATGGTTTAGTGTGTCTCTGCAGTGTTTTTTTATTATAAGCTCTCCGCGTGGTTAAGAAGGGATGCGGAAACGATTTTGTGGAATAAAGTATAGAGAACTACTTTTATTACAGATCGCTGATGGCCTGGGGGTTTAGATTTACCGTATTTGAAAATATTTTCCACCAGAAGCATTTGTTAATAAAATTCACAATTCTCAATGGATACCTTGAAAACTGCTCTTGAATGTAGAACTCATGGAAACAAATGTATTTGCAAATTGTTATTGCCGATTTATAAATGCTTTAAGAAATATTATACATATCAGCAGCTCGATTTCCGATTTATCAATGCCAAAGGATTTTTCCGCAAGTTAACTGCTAGAGTATATGTTAATTAAGTACACAATCCTTTAAGGATCTCTTTAATACTTGAACTAGGATATAGAACTTGCCAGTACAAATTTCTTTTCATAGTGAAATAGCCACACTCGCAATGCGTAACGAATTAGTCTACTCTTTTACCACACGAAACATACTTTTTTTCAAAATATTCTTAACTCATATTTTCCAAAACTGCAGTAGACCGTGGTACTCAGCACCAAAAATATTGGCAAAGTTTTATTGCCTCTTTTTTAATACTTAAAGAATCATTCCCCACTTAACCACGCAATTAAGTTCGTCCTGTCGTAGTTTTGATTCGTTGTTGAAGAGTAAGCATTCTTAGGCCCTATATTCCTACCTCCTGGAACTGGAGAATTTTTTATCTCTCTATCTGAATGACTTAAAACTACTGGTTTCTGATACTCCCTTTTGTCCTAAAAGCAGACCAACTCCCTTCCCTGCCTTTGAAATTATGTCACATCTGACCCTTTTTTTCTTCCTTAAACTTACTAGATTCATTATTGGAAATTGGTGAATCTGAGTCTGACTCATTGCTTTTTCTTACTGTTACTTTATTCTGATTCCTGGAGGAACTTATGTCGCTGAAAATTTTTTCATTTACTCCTTTATTTATCGACACACAAAAAGATCTACACTTGAAGCTGAAGCTGGAGTGAATACACATTAGTAGCTGATTAACAACCGCCTGGAAGATCTTAACATCTGCTAATTTAACAGTTAGCTGTCTGCAGTTAGCCAGAAAGCCTTTTGTCATTGGCAGTTGGTTAGTTCCGTAATTTTACGATTAACCATTGATTAGTCTACCTTTGTTTAGTTAAACATTTTAAAGCCAACATTTAGATAGTAAATCTTTGCTTAGTAAGCACCATTGTTTAGAAAACAGTTAGTTAGATAGCCGTTTGCTAGTTAGCCGTAGCAGTGGAGAAGTGACCTGAAAGCGGCTTTTAGGTAGTTGCTGAGCGTTTTGAAGCTACTTTGAAGCTTAGTATCTGCTTTGAAGCCCCATAGCAGTAGCTTAGAAGCTAATTTGCCGCCGCTTTACCGATGGAGGCATTTTTATTTCTGGTCCCTCTTAAAATTTGAGTAATTTTGCATTAACCCATAAGATTAACTTCCCAAAAATCCTCCCCGAACAAAAATTCTCGAATGCAAATGCAATGACAACTAAAAGGGATATGCATTGGATATAATAACAATGTGAAGAATTTCATAATGGTTTATTTTATTCCGATCATAACGATTCGCGGTATTAGCAATTAGCGATTGGCTAGTAACCCATTAGTCAGCCATATTCAATGACTAATCTGTGGTTAACTCACCATATGTTAAACTAACCTGCAGTTATCAAACCTGCGGTTAAACAAACATATGGTTAGCTTATAATAACTGGAGGTTAATAAACCTAGGATTAGCTAACCTATGGTCAAATAACCTGTAGTTAACTAACCCTTGGTTTATTACGATTAAATAACCTACTGTTATCTAACCCTTGGTTAACTAACTTGTGGTTAACAGAAGGTTAGTATTTGGTTTGAAGTTCATAAGTTTGTTAATATATGGTTAGTTATCCAAAAGTTAGTTAATTACCATTTAGTTAACCAAGGGTTAGACAACTACAAGTTAATTAACCATTGGTTTGCAACTTTGGGTTAGTTAACCATAATTTAGTTACCCTATGGTTATTTAAGAAGAGGTTAGTTAACTACTGGTTAGTTTACAAAAGGTCAGTTAACTACCGGTTAGTTAACAAAAGGTTAGTTAACCACAAGTCATTTAACAAATGGTTAGTTACCACAGGTTAGTTAACTATGGTTAACCTAAGGTTAGTTAACCGTATGTTAATTTGGTGTGTTAATTTTTCCTGATATATTTCCCAAAGCCTCAGAGAAATATATAAATTATTATAAATAGAAAAATATAGCTATAACATAATATATAATACAAACTATAGCAAACACTCGGTATGGAAAACGCCAACATAGTATTCGACTCCTCCTTTCTTAAACCGACTTTCGCTTGCAAAGGCGCGAGGGGCGTAAGTAAATGACGGTCGCTGACTGTGAATGCGGCCTGCGAGCGACCAGCTCGCCGTCAGGGGTGTGACGCGCTGCTGTAGCTCGCGGAAAAGTATTGTATTCCTTGAAAACTGCTGAGCGGACGTTAAAATGGAGCGAATTTTGGTTCTAAGGGGCTGCAAAGTCGCGCGTTACCCCTGAAAATGATGTTACTTTAAAAAATCGGGAAAATCTAATGTTATTGCATTTATGCTCTTTGAGCGACCTCTAAATGTTAAACGATGGAGCTGAAAATTTTAGGATATCCATTCTGCAACCCATAGCATTTTAAGAGGTAGAAATAAAAAATCCGAGAAAAAATAAAAAATAAGCAACACCCTACCGTACAGGCCTTCTCATCCCCCAAAGCATATTCCTAATTGAGCCACCGCACACTTATAATATCCTTCGAGAAACCACTGGATCTTTATTAAGATAATTATGAAATTTCCTCTGGAATAAACAACATAAAAAACATCAGCTGACTTTAAAAAATCCAAACACGCGACTGTACCAATCCATTTTCAATTGCACCCTTAGTTTCGACATTAGTAGAGGTTTGAGTTGATTACAACTTCTTTACTCATATTGGTGTGAAATAATTATTTACCTACCTTAAAGCAGATAGGAATATATATGGCTCCCCATTTTCGAAATTGCAAATGGGAACGAAAATTACTTATATGCCTAGCGCTCAAAGCATGGCTACGTCATTTGCGCGCAAAAAAAGTGTTCTCTTTTTACTCTACCGAAGAAGCTGAGTGACTTGAGCAGCTTTGGAATGAACGCTCTTGGCATCGGTTAGTGCTGAATTAGTTCCGAGAAAATGTTTATTGGTTTTCAGCAGACGTAACAGCGCGAAATACTGTAACGGAGTTTAAAATAGAAGAAAACTACTATATTCGTTTATAGATTTGACTCTTAGGTCTAAAAAATCTCTATTTTTCTAACTCTAGAATGATTCCATAAGACTATTTGTTAAATAATAAGTTAATACCAAATAGCCATTCAACTGTTCACCTTCATGATGGTAGAGTGAAGGTAGACAAGTTTGAGTAGAGTGAAGTAGGTAGATTTTGCCTTAGTTTTTCTTTTTATTTATAGCTGTTACTCATTATTATTATTACAATTATACAAGGAATACATATTTACATATTCGACGTGACTCTTCAGCCAACACACCATTAGTACGACTGCTGATCATTCAAACACGCAAGTTCATTCACTGGTCTCAGTCTTTGTCGTTTACATATCGGCAGCTGAACAATGAATGTTTGCACTTCATACGCAATTGGCGTGCCATAAAAATCCAAACGCTAAGCATTGCGTTTCGTGAGCTTTCACACCCGGGTAGGACCAAGGGGCCTCAGCTTCAGACACTTCGAAAGTTCTCACTGAAGGCACGACCGCATGATTCCTAAAGGTAAAGATGATTCGTCGGTGGCTCATTGTTCGTTGCCGTTCGGGCCACTAGCACTTTTTCCATTTCACTCACGTTTTTATGAAGTAGTCAATACTTGGATACTAGTGATGTCAGTATGTATTTTATTAGGGCAGCAATGTTTGCCTCAGAATTTTCATCATACACAAAGTAGACACTTTGATGTGTTCAATAGGTAACGTTTCGTATGAGAAAAATTCCTTTTTATGAGTCTTCCCATCTCGCTCCTGCCAACTGATTTTCTTATCCCGTATCGTGATTACCCTCTAGTTGGCGGCGTCACACGTTCCAATTTCAATCATATAACTTTTGCTTTATTTCATTGTAGTTACGTTTACATTGGCACACGCTCAATAGATGATAGTTCATCCTACTGGTGAATGTACTTTATTTCTTCTGTTTTGGCCTTTGGAAGCGAGAAGGAGAACTTTGTTTACAGGTCCCATACGTAATCAATCTTCCAAGTCCTCGCGAACCTTATAGAAGATAAAGAGACTTCGTATCTCAAGTTTAATTTTGTAAATTATGATTTTGTTTTTTCTTAAATAGTATGCCTCTTTTCTGGCTATCAGCTACTGCCAAACTACGATTCTCTCCAGTCAGTACGTTATTGATCAAAGACTTAGGCGATGAACGACTAAAGAGTAGACTAATTATGGTGAGTTATTGGTAGCTATGATATTTCCATTATATGGCCAATTAAGATACATGCCAAATGCTCATTGATGTTTTATAGAATATTCTATTCTTTGACGGAAGACATGATCCCAGGATTAGGTGTGAATAAGGCCCCACTTCATCATCCCGGATTCTCTTGGATGTCGACCCCCGAATGTATGTGTACATGGTAGCGAGTCCTTCGCGAGAGCATGGTTTAGATCAAAGGCGGCAAACCCTGGGACTGAATGTGTTTAACATTTTTCGGCCTGCGAGATTTTCATAGTTGTAAGATTAAAATTAAACACAATAACACATTATGCTTCATTTTTTCCCCACGAAAAAAATGTCGGTAGTGAGTCTAAGGGCTGTAATTAAGACAGTACTCGAGACTTGATCCTAACTTTGGTTGCCACGTTGATATTACGAGACCTCACTCGAGACCCAAAGCTCATTCAGACTATGCTCCATTCTTGATAAGTTGAGTACCCACTCCAATTGACTTGGCCAAATTCTAAGATATTCGCCGCATTCGCATCACATTGTTTAAATGAAATATATCTTGTCAAAATACTTTTAGGTGCGATATTGTACTTCAGTATTGCTATTTTTTGATGACCAGGAGACGAGTGACAAGAGAATAGGTTAATTTATTATTTTTAAAATTTTACCACTGTACGGTATTGCAATTACTCTTACTCAAGTGAGTTGAAATTAGAGTTAGGTAATACATCCCAGAGGACGGAGTATGACTTGCATCCGGAAAAGTCGCGAGCCGTGGATGAGATTACCCGGAGGAGAACTCGAGCAGCCTTCACTACCATCATACGCCGGGAAAGCCTCAGATCTGAGTTGAAGTTAGTTTCTAAAATATAGCTCTAACTCAAACTCGACTTGAGTCTGCGATATAAACCATCGAGATTGAGAGAGGACACAAGGTTGAGTCTAGTTCTGGAACACGGTCCTAAATCTACTATGAAGGCACATAATTTTATATGCGGCCTCTAGAATTATGATGCATTTCCAAAGTGGCTCGCGAGATCATTTTAGTTGGCTATCCCTGGTTTACTTGGTTTAGCAGTTCTATGTGGCAGGAAAGATAGTTCCGTAACAACGACATCGTTATCCACAAATGTAACGCATTTATAATACTGCTTTCGTACGAATCGAGGATATAGAGCTAATACTTGCCGCAGAACAGTGTGGGAACAGGCTTCTATAGCTTCCAATCAGGCACACGTGTTGCACCGCTATTCTGGTCGGTGCGATTAGCAGGGATTATATTACGTCTAAACCTGGCATAACCCGAAAATTAGGAGTCCTTGAAGTCAATCTGTAGTCGATCAATTTTCGACGCCACTGGTTCAGTCAATTCAGGATGTGCTTTTGTCAAAACAGTTTTGGTAACTTACTCTAAAGTTTCTTACCATTAGATTACTTAATCATTCATCAATGTGCAGTTTTATATTATATAAGTTAGTCTTTGGTAAAATCTGACCATTAACTCATTCATTGTGCCACTGATGTATTTTCCTGTTGCCTGCATAAACTTATAAACTTCATCACTTGCTGGTAAAGTTAACCCATAACCAATGGATTTCTGAAGTTCTTTGTTCCTGAATTTATGGCATCTTTTTCGTCGCGAAATCGGCGTCGAAACTGCTAGATCGCTATCGAGGCCCACTGTAGCTCCATATGAACCACGAGGAAAAAACACGCCTCGCACATGATATTCCATGCCTCCTGACGTATTCCAATGTCTAGGTCTCCCAGGAGAGGTAGCTCTTCCAGGGTACTCCTTACAATTAGACCCCCTGATGAGGTTTGCCTCATAGCTGGTTGGCGGAGAGGTTGTACCTCCAAGCGCCAGTGGATCCGGAGTACTTGGAGGATGAGAGTGAGTTGAGCGAGGCGAGGGAGGCGGCGGCGGGGCCCGGGGGCAGACAGCGTCGGGGGCCTGCTGTCCTCCGCCCCCCGCCGCCTCCCCTCGCCACCACGGACACCAGGTTGGGCGAGGAGGCGGCCACTCCGGCGGCCGCCAGCGCGTCCACATCTCCGCCCCCGTCACCCAGGGGGTCCTGAAAAAACAACACAAATTGGGAATTAATCGAGTGGCATCGCAACATCTCTCGAGCATCCCCTTAATTTTTTAAAAAGGGGTTGCTATCAAAATTTGGGAGGAATTAAAAATTTTTGTTCAGCATATTAAAATCACTTGTCTGTTTCCACACACTTTTATTTTCACCGACCATGGTTTCGGCAACTTGTGCCATTATCATTTGTGGCACAAGTTGCCGAAACCATGGTCGGTGAAAATAAAAGTGTGTGGAAACAGACAAGTGGTTTTAATAAGCTGAATATCAAATATTTCCACCGTATCACGCCGGACACTGTATCTTTTAAATTTTTTTGGTTTCTTTAAAAAAAATCATGAATGCATTCAAATACCGTCTGGGGAGCGAAATATTACTTTTCTTGGAGAATAAAAATAAAAATAAAATTTCTAGAGCGCCCCTAGCATTTAAAACCCTAATATTCGTCATCGTGTTCCTCGCATGGGTAAAACCTGGTAAAATACTGGAAAATCGTTGGCGGCATTTATGTTTATTGAAAACACTTTACATTTTAGACGTTACTAGACGTTAGATACGAAAAACGTCAACAAGAGCATGTTATCATTCTCCCAGCGACCACCGATTTTAATAGAATAGACTACTAAAATCCACAGATTATCTCTGCGTTACGTCGCGCCAAAAGCTTTAGCAAAAAATAGGTGAGGAAATAAACCACTGCCTGATGCTAATTGTTTGGTGGTGCGAGCAATTATACCTGATTTAAAGGTTGAACGGGTGAGTCGAGAACGGATACAAATCGAGGAAAAGTATCAATGATGCTCTGCAAATAGAGCACTGGGTGAAAAAATTGGGTATAATGTATCAGCACATATGCATAAAACAAATTAACTTGTTTTAACGGACGGGAGAAATTTTGGGGGAGGCTCTACGAGGCCTTTTGCCTCCTAAGCTTTTGCAACATTTGCGTTATTTGTGTTTAGCCTAATATTAATTTTCCGGATGCTAACTCCGAGTTGTAACTTTCCCAATGTCATGGCTATCTTCTCAGCTGCGTTCCACCGTCGCCATTGGTATTGTATTGTATCCCTTCTATTGAAACGCTCTCATGGGGTAATCGGAGGAAAAATTCTCCAACTAGCAATAGAGGATTCCCATCTATTAACGAGGAAAAACATAATTTCCCCGATGAATCCGGAAGGTCATTCCAATAGATGAACGGCTTAACAAGGGGAGGCAGCCAGCCATGATGTCCTCGCAGGTGTTTGACATCACCAGCATAGCAACAACACATGGATTAGGCGGTAATGGACTGTGCAGTCTTAATTTCGCCGGAATAAAGACATTTAAAAAAATTATTAATACAAAAAAATAGTTCACGAACAGGGATGGTATAAGGGGCAGTCTTCGAAACCTGAGTATGACTATATGAATAAAATAAAATTTCATGATTTCTTTCCATTCACACGGTTGTATGAAGTTTTTAGAGGATTAGTGTAACAAAAAAGTAATAAACTCCTTTACAATATTCAGACTGTCCCAAGGGTCGTGTGTCATTTTTGACCTGTAATTTTAGTAACTTTGCATTGAGAAATATTCATGAAAATTGGCACACTCATGGGGAAAGGTCCTAAGTTTTGTTAAGTGCAAGCAAAATTTTACAATTTTGACCTTTTGACCTCACAATGTGGGTCCAAACCAAAATTTTGAATTTGCCTTTGCCTTCAATATAAAAAAAATCGAGATAGAAAAAAGTCTGAATTTCATTGACCAAGATGTCAATTCCTAGGTTTTCGGACACGAGAATCCCGAAAATAACACTTTTATTAACGAACACTCAACCATTGCCCCAGTAAGGTCACCGTCAAGGTCATAAGGTTGGTAAAAGGAATAGCATACCAACAAAGGTGTCGATCCATGGGTTTTATCGGGTGCCCAACTCATTGCTATTGTCTAAATACCCGTATTATTCACTAATTGACCTCCGAGGGTCACAATGGGGGTCAAAAGTCATAAAGTTAAAAGTCGGGCCATCTTGACAACCAACGTGTCAAACCATAGGTTTTGAAGGGTGCCAAAGTCGGTTATTAAGTTCTATGAACTGAGTTCATAGATCTGTATTGTTGATTTTATGACCTCCGAGAGTCACAATGGGGGTCAAAAGTTATAGATTTAAACGTCGGGCCATCATGACAATCAACGTGTCGACCCATAGGTTATTAAGGGCGTACAGCTGCACCGCTCAGAATAAGTGAGTTTTTCCGTTATCTTTCCTCTTCCATTGTCAATACCACTATCCCTCGACTAGATTCCCTTAACCTTGAACCAGACCATACTCATCCTTGAGAACTCGCGTACAGCTCGGCTGTAATTTACCAATTATTTTCGTATTTTCGGTTTCGTGTTCTAGCTTGATTCAGTAAAACATTTTTTGGCAATACCAAATTAATTATTGTTTGACTTCCATGGAGCCTCAGGGTAGCAAATTAAATAAGTCATATTTATTTTCTGATACCATCACCTGGCAAGCTAAGTTTAAAAAAATTAGCATTTCTGTCTCCTTTCCTGTCAGCAATACCATCGATGCTCAATTATTTCATTTTAGGAATTTTTTAATTAGGTGCCGTTTATTTCGAAACTGTAACTTCAATATTAGGTTACTTCATAGAGGAGGCATCTTTCTTCCCTTGGAGGCTTAATTCATACTGTGTCTTCATATGCTTTCTAATTGGATATGAAAAATGTCCATAGCGTGGCAATTAGCGCAGAGGGATCGATTAATTCTAAAGTTTCAGTAGAGAATTTGTACCTGCGAAGAAAAGTATTGAAAAAATGACGCATTCCATACTTAATATCTTCTCGAGTATAAATTTCCTTTCACAGCCCTAATCGCTGGTCTTTGCCCCATGAAATTTGAATCAATTTGCCGTCGTTAACCCATTTGCATGTGCGTTTGGTGACAGTACATTTACTGGGAGACAGTAGAACCTTATTTCGTAATATTTATGCTTCCAGGTTCCCTAAAGGTAATTATCGTCGTCTCAATGACGACGCGAGATTATTCCTTTCGAACCTTCCGTATGTATTCTAATTCTAGGACATTCGTCATTATGATCACCTCGAGAACCCCACTTCCGTCTTCCTTATCAAAATTCAGCTCCTTTATGAGGATCCAACGTGTAGAAAAACAATGACTTTTAGGCTCTTCCTCTAGCGTTGCCGCGGGAGCAAAAACTGCAACGATCGGACAGAAAGATTACAAGTTTTTTTATACAGGAATTAGGCCGGGAACCGCTAGAAACTTGCAGTCTACGTGCCAGGCTTAGAATGCTTGAGCTACTAAGAACAGATATCTTTCAGAACGACACGGAGAATATCATCTAAGAAACTTACAATATTTCTAGTCACGAACGAAACTATAAATTAAAAGAGATACCTATCAGATTAGCATAGGAATTCGTTTTCCTCCGAAAAATAAGAGACTAATAAATTCTAATTGACAATCGTTCCGCGGTTCTCCTTTTCTTCTTTCTCATTCTTCTCGTTTTTTTTGTTTAGTGGCTGGTATCCTAACACCGCCTCCACACGCCTGTTGGGGTAGCTAGTGGGGTAGTATGTATAACCCCGCTAGGTTGAAAGACTTTCACTGTTAACGCTACCATATACGGAAAATCGTAGGATTTTTCTTCCTCATAAGAAAATCTTTCCTTTCCGTAGAAAAATTAAAGTATGGTTTCGCTAGCATTGGCCCCTGGTCGCTTCAATTGCGGCGAGGGTATTCCCGTTCCGCCCTTCCTTCCCTATCCCTTCCTTGGAGGTGTCATCGCGGCGATGCCTCCTATCCTTTTTCCTTCCTCTGTCCTTCCCCTCTCGAGAGGCGCGGGCGTATAAGTCTCGGACTTGGTACCCGGCCCTCGAGGGTGTGCCCCATGCGGGCCCGCTCTGGGTTCCCGAATCCACTGTTAACGTTACCCCCCGCGATTCAATGAAGTGTCACAGCAGCCATTTAAAGCATGGAAAAGCCTTCAGCAGATGAGGAGTGAAGCCTTCGTGACAGTCATCAACGCCGTATAAGCCCTAAAAAAAACTGGCAACATATCCGCAGACCGCAATCCCAAATAGTTTAGATCAAATCAGTGCGCTTTTCATTTCTTGTGTTTACTGGCTGGACTCTGTCCTCGGCCAGTGGACAGACAGACCTCAGAGTGAATAGAAACAGAGCGATAAAGTAGGTGGCGTATTAGCTAAAATTTGAGGACTACATTAATTCCCTTAATTTAGTTACATTATTTTGGAAAGGGAAGAAGTTAAAAAGTAAATACTTGTCAATAGATTTTATGAGAATCCTTGCACCTCTCCTTTTTCCATTGACTTCAATACAATGTAAATGAAATGTTTGATCAAAATGAGCAGCTTATAAAAATACGCTATCGCCGGAATTACGTATCCGACAAGAGTCGTAAGATCTTCTCCGACAATTGAGGAGGTCGAAGGGGGAGGAATGGTGGGTGACCTGGCTTCTTCACTTCACTCTCGGTAGTCTGCGCAGAAGCCATGAAATCGCTCTTAGTTCATATATACTTTGACAAGGGAAGGTATCCAAGTGTTAACACCAGATCGCGTTCAAACTTAGTTGCGTGATAGGAAACGAAAATTTAAGAGATACTTCTTTCTACTTAAGCGTCCAATTGGCCTTAGTTTTCGAGATATTATCGATACAAAGTACAAGTAACACAGCTAGATTCATGCGGCCCGCGATACTGAAATACCGTAATGTAGGCAATATCACCCAATTCACATTTAAAGGTGCTCTTTATCCGTTGATGAGCTCAAGGAAGTGCGCGGAAGTGGCTATTTTACCATGATATTGCGGTAGGCAGCGATTCTTCCGGGTTTTCTTCCGCGGTTATCCATTTTGCTTGACAATATTTCGCCAACGTTCCAGTTGGCTTCCTCAGGTCCACTGAAGTGTCGATGCAGGATTTTTTCCTCTTTATATACCCCTGTTTGGCGCACATTTTGTGGAGGCGTGCCCTGATAGGTCGATATCCTGGAAAACCCGTGTCCAAGCGCCGGCGAGAGTGTAGCCGTCTTCACGGTTGAAGTTCTTGGGTGTTTTGGCGATTTCATAAGCCTAATCCCGCCTCCTAAAATCCTGCATCGACACTTCATAGGACCTGAGGAAGCCAACTGGAATTTTGGCGAAATATTGTCCCGTATAATGGATAAACGCGGAAGGAAACCCAGAAAAATCGCTGCCTATCGTCATAATCTCCGCGGAAGCCAACTTGGAAAAATGATATCGCGGTGTTGTTGCATCGTGGGTTGCATACATATCGGTAATGAAAATTTTAAAAACTGTAATTCCTTACAAAATTATATATGTACGATCGAGGTTTCGACTATGTGGCACGTCATCATCTGAGAATGATGACGTGTCACATCGAAATGACATCACTAGATGATGGCGTGTCATGCCGCCGGAATCTAGGTCGTACATATAGATAAATTTAAGTGGAAGTTGCAGTTTTTTACTTTTCATTATATTAAGTCGATTCCATGAAGCCACCCCGAGACAATGAGATGTGTACCAGCACTATCTATCGATAACATCTTGAATAGGCCCATTATACGTTTCAGCTGAAACATATATCTATTAAAAATTCCTTTTCTATCACCCTGCAGAGATTGAGCAGGATCTGTTGGTGATCTTCCCTTGCGAGTGGGAGGGACAGACACCTGTGATTGTCAGAAGGCGTCGCGGTGTGAGCGTCGCCCGACGTCCTTGACACGTACAGCGGATGAGGATGCGGAGGATGAGTGGGTGCGGTGGCGCCGCATGCATGCGAAGCAGAGGAGCAGGCAGGCGAGGAGCAGGGCGCAGAGGCCGGACAGCACGAACGTCAGGCTGCGGTACGGCTCGCTAGGGTCACCATCATCTACAGAGAGAAGGAAGGCATATGTAGTGCATATCATCAAAATCACTTGTCAACTATCCTAAAGGCCGTATTCTACGGTACACGGAATTGCGCAGTATGACGTACGTGCGAAGGTGCAATCAAAATTGCGTCGTGTAAAGCGGTGAATTGCTAGAGCACATGCGAGAATGCGTGGATGCGAAGCGGCAAAATAGCCCCTGTTCTAATTTCGTTCATGCATTCGTGCAATTCCGCGCCATTTTAGAAATAAATGCAGCTCTAACCTGCGCAATTCCGTGCCCCGTATAAAACGGCCTTAAGATTAGTTAGACGCATTTGTTCTCCATTCCTCTCTCCTATCCGCTTATCTTTTCATAGAGACGTATTTCTTCTCTATTACATCCTTTACAACCTTTCTTATGTAGCACATTCGGGGCCTTCCCTTGACCTTCTTACCTTCCACCTGTCTCATGATGTGGCCAACTAATATGTCCCGTCTTCTCCTTTAGGTTTTTAAAAGATTCCTTGTTTCTCCCACTTTTCCGAGAACTTACTCATTGCTATTAGTGCATAGACAAACTATAATGTACATAATAACCAAAACTGCTCTGCATTCATGAAAACTTGTCAAGGACTTCATCATGAGTCTACGATTAATCCCCAACAATTGCGGTCCCAAACAAGGATGAAACAACAAAGTTGTTTCACACACTTTGACCTTGTTCATCGCCTCGCGTGGCTTGTTGTCCGTTACACCAGGGTTTGCTGCTGGTTGTGATTGATTCCTTCCGTCAATGGAAGGTTCTCCTTGCGCCAGTAAATTTCCCGGAATCTTAATGACGTCACCAACACATTATCCGAGTAGTTTTATCAGAAAGTACGAAAATCTCTTAGAATAAATTATCATTTTTTCACGCCAGATTTCGAAGCCGAATCTCCATAATGCGCCCCAAGTATCACTTGATCCACCGAGATATTACCTTCTCCAGCGTAGTTTATTTTGCATTTAGAGGACGACATGACATTGCACAAGATTCATTTTAATATTTTTGTGCACGACACGTTTCTTGATACACGGCAGCATTCTCAACAGTGGGTATATAAATAAACCAAGTGCAAAGAATTACGCGGAAAACTGTGCAATAATTTAATCAATTTTTAGAATTTCCTCCATATCGTGTCACGGATGATGGATCATTTGAAATAAAAAATTGTTAATTCTCAGCAAGTAATTTCCATATTTGTGCAAATTTACCTCCTCGGTCCTGGCGAATTGTATACAAAACAATCGACGCTTGAATTTTTTCAATTTGGCTGAGTGAAATGTCGTCATTGCAACTTGTTCAGTGCCTCCTGACCAATGACAGCATCATACAGAAGCACATGCATCGTTAATGTTGTTTGTTAACATGTAATTAGCCAGAAAACTTGAATTTCAGACCAAAAATAGTGGCATATGCCCCGGGACTGAGGAGGTTAATGCCTTAAGCCTGAATCACACGATCAATTTTTTTCGTCGCGAAAGTAATCACTATCGCGATCACTAGGCGAAATAATCGCCGCCGGCAATTATTTTTCGCGTTCGCGATCGCGATGAGGATTCCCAACCCTATTTTTCATCACTAGTTCAGTCGCTTTTTCCGTCGCTAAAACCGTGATGCGGGTCCTATGACAACGAGCTGTGATATTCGAAATGATGCGAAAAGCGACGGCAGGAGTGACCGTGTGATTCAGAAAAATGATCACTAGAGCGATCGCTTTTCGCGACGGGAAAAGTGATCGCGATAGTGATTACTTTCGCGACGAAAAAAAATGATCGCGTGATTCAGGCTTTAGAAACTTGCTTTTCATTCGTAATTTGCCAATTTTCAACCTTCATTGGATGACATTCAGTGTTGAGGTCCAACTGACTCACCTTCCACTTCGGTGTCGTGTGCCTTGGATCCCTGTGGTCCCTGAGGTGCGGCCGCGTGCAGTGCGCTGGCGAGGCGCGGTAGGAATCCGTTCCAGAGGGCGATCCGCCGGCCCAGGTCGTGACCCGTGCCCGAGGAGTGCCCTGAAGTGGAGGGGGCCCTCATCTGCTGTCGCTCGAGGGCCATGAAGGCCCGGCTGGGCGACGACCCTCCGTCGCCACCGTACGGACGCCACACGGGGTCATAGCCGTAAGCATTCAAGGTCGGGTTCCTGCAAGATTTTTGAGACAAGTAATATAGGAAAATAATAAATATAATGGTTCCTGGAGTAAAATAGAGAGGGGAATCGGGTTGGTATGGTGGCTTGGGTGTTGGCTTCCCATCCAGATGGTCCGGGTTCAAATCCCGGTGGTGGCAGAGATTTTTCAGAAGCTGCCCGATCCCTATTTGAAATGGAGGGCAAATCTAGTGCGATACTACGTCCATCGTATGGGACGTCAAGCCGTTATGCCCTTAGCGACTTTCGTGAAGAGTAAAATGATGCCGACGCACGGTTTCTCTCCACCCTTACCCTACCCTCACCGCGCAAATGACCTAAGCTGTCGGTTGCTTCCTCCAAATACCATACCAGACCCGGTAAAATATAAAGGTTAATTTTTCGCTGTATTTTTCAGTGTGATTTATGATATAATACATCTATCATCGGCGTAATCTACGAATCCTAAAACTGTGAGGTGGTATTGGTGGTGAGCTCTACCCGCACCCGTCCAAAGCAACCTTCGGGTTGAATCACTAAGTGAGAGAGTGTAAATGCCTTACTCTGAAAAAAATGAAGAGCCCTGTGCTGCGGATCGGTTTTGCTCAGGGCTGAAACTAGGTTTTTTTTCTGGGGGGGTGAAAATTGCAGTTTGCCGCTCCCTCCCAACCACTACCATATAATACATCCGTAAGCTTTTTTTTGGGATGCGGCAGTTGAAATTACCCACCGTTAAGAAGTTTTATTAATAATGTGGTTTAATAATTTATTAATTAATAAGTATTGCTTAATAGTTTATTTACAAAAAATAAATAAGAATTTAAATGCCGCCAACTGATATCTACCGCCTGTGGCACGTGCCCCCTCTGTCCCGCCCTAGTTCCGGGCCTTCTGATGATTGCTATTGTGTCGTAGTAATACTCACCCTTGCCTCATGAACTCGAGCCACAGCCTCTGGATGGCGTCGCTCAGCCTCTCCTCAGAGGCCGAGAAGCGGCGCCCGCTAGCCCTCAGCATCGCCAGGGACCCAAACAGCAGCACTAAGTCGGAACCGTGGCCAGCGCCTTCACGCGAACAACAAAGAAACCATTGAATGCGACCAAGTGAGAATATTCCTCCCCCACATGAAATACCCACCAAACAACTTGCATCTCGGTAAGAAACCGAGTGATGACACAGATCACTGGCACTCTACAATGTCCCAACATGATGTCGTTTATTATGCAAATCAGGTTGCATAATTCCGGGAGCTCTAGCCCCGCTGGCGTTAAAAATTTTATCCAACGAAGCTCAAAATCAAGAAACGAGCTTTAAATTTTGTGACGCTTCACTCCCGAATAGCTATCCAAGGCTTGTAATGAGATTTCAAAATATTTTCTTCCGGTGTATTTTTACATCCAATCCAATCGTTTTGTTGTATCATTACTTACGTTTGCTCTAGATTATGCTGTAACACTATGAAACGTGTTGTGTGAAGTAGAAAAATATCAGTGAAAGATATTGAAATGCCTCAACTGAAATGAAATCATGGATAGTGTCTGTTAAGGATCATCTATGAGCGTTGAGCACATTTGATTCCGGGATCACTCATGACGATGTTTAAATTCATATTTGTTTAAATAAAAATAAACCATAAATCATAGGACTGTGAAAATTTGGGGGAGAAATAAGGAGTTGTACGATCAAGACCCTCATTTGGCAAAAATATGAAAACATTGAAATATTTATAAAGCGCACTACTTTTTTCGTAATACGATCTCGGGGTGTTTAATTTGACGTGAATGCGGACTCGTCCAGAATTTTTCATCAAAATCTGAGGCCCCAAAGCATAGAAGTTTGTTGATTTGAGGTGGAATGACCCATATATAGTGAATCTCTGTATCATGTGCTATGCTTACATTTCTCATAACCAAAAGGTAACTCCAGGTAAACCCTGAAGTTATTAGAAAAGGCAATTTGTTATTTTTATCTAAATTTCCTAATCTTGTGTCGAAAATGAAACAAAAAATAGACATCGATTTGGAAATAAAATCATATCTATAATATCGACATGGCTCCGAGGAGTAAGTGTCATGTGACAAGTGCGCATCGCACGGGGAGGGGGTTGTGCCTGTTGGTGGGAAAAGAGCGGTTGTGTCTTCATTTTACTTGGGAAGAAACTAAATTTTTTTTTATTTTTTCAATGACGCAATTTTAAACTCTTTCTATTTTTACTATCTTTAATTCAAATAATCTTAAATAATGATACTTCAATATAATTGCGATCGAAAACTCGGTTTCTGGTTACTAAATTCATGTATCGTTGAATTGCCTTGATGCAAGTTGGTGCCCCCATTTACAAGTTATGAGGGTACTTATTGAATGGAGAGTTATTGGAGTAGCCAAATGGTGGAAAATACATAACACTTTCAATGAGGCAGTGAAATTTTTTCCACTGATATTCCTTGACTTCGCAAAAACCGTTTCAGTGTTTCAATTGTCATTTCTCTTGATAACTTTCTAACACGACAAAACGCATAGCTGGAATTTTATAAATATCCATGGAAAATTTGGCGAAACGTCTCGCTTGAAAAATGTATTGATGCTATGGCCTGCGTCTATAGGTCATAGATAGAAAAGAGCATTCAGCAGAATAAGAAGAGTACATTACCAGTGACGTTGACGGCGGTGCCTTTTGGTGCGGAGCCGGGCACCCCTCCGGATCCAAATCCTCCGCCGTGGCTGGTGCCCTCGAGGACGTAGGCGAACACGGGACGAGTGGACATCCGGGAGAGGAAGCGAAGCTGACGCTCGTGAGGAGCACGGAACTGAGAGTCCGTGTAGAACTGCCGAAGAGAGGAAAAATGAAGAGAATTATCAATTTTACATGAATGAGTGGCACTGGAAATACGTTCTACGAACATAAAATGAAAACTTGGACCTATCATGAGGCATCAACACCAGTGGCGCAGCGAGGGGGGAGTTTTGGGGGATAAAACCCCCCCAGAGCTCAGAAAATTTTTAAGTTTAATCCATTTCACTTAATTGGATTAATATTGCTTATAGAAAAGTGTAAACACTAATAAAATATCCCTCAGAAGGCCATAAAAATCACTATTTTCAACCATTTGTCTGAAAAATTTTCGAGATAGGGCCCCCGCACCTCTCACCCTGGCGGGTATTCCACATCCTCAGACACCACAGTGTTTTGCGCCTAAAACCCCCCCTAGCCTGAATTCCTAGCTGCGCCCCTGATCAACACTACAGGTGCAACCATATTCATAGGGTTGCTGAAATTAATGATTTGGAAATATAATGCATGTGGAACCGTAAAATGGTCAGGTATACGGCGAATTCATTTCCGAAATATTTGCGAAAGTTCCATTCGCGATCAATTTTTGACGACATTAATCATCAATCATATCGACAACATTTATTCCTGTAATTTGGTACGGAATTGTTTACTTTTTGTAATAACGCTCGTATGGTTAAGTTATTGTAACATTTCAATTGTAACAATCCTGGTGACACCAATAACTTTGTGAACACGCAAGATCAGGTCGTTGAGATCCCACTTGAATTATGATGTCACCTACGTTGATGTATTTACGTAAAATTCTAGGGCGTTTGATGATGCGTCCACCAATCGGACAATATCCTCATGGCAATAATGAGGTCCACAATGGCAAAATATAGCTTCCTGATCACCGGTGGTACAAGATTATGTGTTGTCCATTGGGATAACACCCTCGCGCGTTCGATGTATTGCACTGCACATGCATTTCGTGGTGTTTTAACTATAGTGTGTTCCAAAAAGAATGACCCGATTTTAAATAAGATTATTTATTAGAAAGAAGGGCTTAACATCAACAAATTGTATACTAAATTACTCACAAAAGACAACATTTTATAAAAACCCATCATAAATGTTCAATATGTCCTACATTGGCTGCGCGGACGACATCTAGCCGAAAGCTGAATTCATCCCAAACTAAGCGTAAGGTGCCTTCTATGACTGAAGCTACAGCGTTCTTGTTTTTATTTCACCAATGTCACGAGGTAAGGGAGGAACGTAAACATGCTGTTTAACATCAACGCTCCACATCAGCAGTCGTAGTGACATTCAGCGGATTTTTCTAAAACTAAACAATGCCGATCACATCTGGCGCTGTTTCGCTTGCCTAGTGACATTTGTTTCAATATTATTACAAGTTTTAATCGGGTCATTCTTTTTGTGACACACTGTATATCGAATGCGAAGCAACAGCTCACCTCGATGAGTTGCGAGAGCAGAGCCTCGGTGTCGCCGTCTGGGGAGCGGTCCACGTACTCAAAGCGGAGGGCCTCCTGCACCACGAGCGGCAGCGTGGTTGCCTCGCTCAACGCTCCCGCTTGCGCCGCCACTGCATCTTGGCGCACTCCGTACTGCCGCACGGCCCACGGGACGGCTTTGGACTCGAAGAAGGACCTCAGCTGGTTGTAGCCTTCCCTCGCCAGCGACTCGCCCCTTCCGTCTGGTGGACAGAGAAAAGACGAGTACGTCACTCGAAAGGATTTCTCTTGGCAATTTTGAAACAGAATCAAAACTCATGTCGTTCGTTTTCATTGAACTTGCCACGAAAAATTGAGATAAGAATATCGCCATCAATGTAGATTATTGGATAGGATATATTTTTCTTTTTTGTTGATACGTTCCATTTTTGAGTTTCCGTTACGAACGTGTAACCAGGACTTAAGGGAGCCGTAGCTCATGGCAGCAGAAGATGAAGAAAATTCGTTGAAGCTGGAAAATATTTAGTTGATAGCAGAAGTTTAATTTTTCATTATTTTCAGTGCAGAAAATACACTTCTTTAAACAGCATGCGATATAGCATAATCTAAGTCAGTGTATCAACCCGAACATTTGCTTGGATGGGAGTGAGAAGAGTTCAACCCAGACAAAGTTACATACGCATGAAATTCGCGCATTCAGCAACTCCCTTCCCTCGCTCCCCTCTCTCTTTGAGGATTTTTGTTGGGGGGCGCTCTTAGGCTGTACCGAAGCTGGGATAGGAACCTGAAACCCTTCTTCGATTTCGATTAAAATCACACAGCCAGACGCGAAGTATACTATCCTCCTAGCTCGCCTTATATACCATAATAAGAAGATGAATAGCTCAATAACGTAGCAAAATAGTGGACTGATATGTGAGGGTTTAGATTAGGGCTTTAGGATACAGGGTTAGGGTGAAGTCTTTGGAGACGCCCAAACAAAATCCTTGTGATGCATGATGGCTCAGGGAACGGATGGCTCAGATACCCTTACCCCTGCTCTAAGCGTGTGTTATTAATATTTCGGTGGCGAAGTCTGTGGTGAACTTTAACCTCACCTATCCTATCCAAACCAACCTCCAGCTTAAAACACTTGGGTGAGCGACAAATTGGCAATAAAAGTAATTAACAATTCTTAAAAATTTCCTCTTTTAAAATACAATGAGGCAAGAAAAAGTTTCAAAATTTTGCGTGAATGGAAATATCTTTGATTGTGGGGCGCCTCCAATATAAAGGCATATCTTAACTCTTGGCCCAATGATGACGACGAAGTTTACGGAGAAATACATGCTAGAATATCAGAGGCAAAAAGACTTATTGTGGATTGATAAAGGTGCTCAAGTCAGGTGGCTTTGCGAGAAAGTCCTAAAGAAGAGGTAATTCTAACTGTGAATGGACCTGTAGTTAACTATGGTTACCAAAAATGGGCCATGACCTCTGAAGCAAAAGAACTACTCAAAAAATGGAAAAGAAAATTGTTGAGAAGTATTTTTGGCGCAATGTTCGGGAATGGATGGACGGAAGAATGGAGAGATAGAGCAACTCAACATCCACCCAAATATGGTGGTATAATTAAAGATTAACAGATTAAGGTGGTTAGGTCAGGTTGAGTGAATGTACCTATGAGGGCAGAGCAGTTAAAAATATACAAATGGCATCCAAGTGTTAGAAATTTGATATGTTTCTAATCCGCCGCGTCAAAGGTGATGAAGTTTACAACAATTTCCTTGGTAAAATATTACCCTGGGGCGAGAATCGAACCACGGACATTTTGCCTTTCAGGCCCAGAATCCCGCCTTGATTTCGATGCAATCTATCATTCTAAATCCTGAACTTCCTACCAGTATCATTTTCAAGTCTTATTGTCACATTAAAATATTTAAAAAAATTGCAATTTATTCAAGCGTAATTTGGAAATTAACTACAGAGAGCCGTACATTGTTTTCGGCTTTGCATCCCCCGGGAACACTTCCCTATGGGTTGCATATCTCACTCCGAACTTTTAAACATTTTTCCATTGAATAACACCTATAAATTATATCGAGAGGAAAGTGATGGGGAATAGGGTAGTTTCCTTCATCGAAGAATACGAAAGGCATGGATTGCGATTCGTTACCCACCATTGGTGTATTTCTAATATACAAATTTTTTGGTTTTTGAAATACCGGTTTAGACGAATGGCAATGGTCAATTTTAACCTCATTTGAAAAAGGCCAGATTGGCGCCCATGCGATGCCACTCCACGTGACGTCACAGGGACCTAGTTTCTATACGAGTAGATAGGAGTTTTAAATCGTCTGAGATCATCAATGCATGCATGAGGCACAGAGCTCAGGGAAACATCTCTTAATAATCACTTATAAAACTGGCTATGGTCGGAGAGTTTCCTACGTTTGATAGGGTATTACTAATCCTTATTTAAGCCAAGCGCTACCTGCTAGCAGGGTACTCTGCTACCTGCTAGCAGCCATCATCGCTGCGGCGCACAATATCCTCACCCCAAGGTCTCCTCACACGATGGAAGCGGGAACCAGACTGACGTCACACGGATTTTTCCCGGCATTCATACTTAGCCGTCGCGTTTTCGCGCGCTTGAAAATTTTCACTTTTCATTTAGTTGCAAAAAACGATATCGTCATTTAAAAATCTAAAAATGTGAAATTCGTACTCCAGGAGTAATAATCTTTCGATTTAGGCAATAAAAAAATAATAGGAAACCACCCTATTATGGTTAAGGATTGCAATGACTGGTCCCAAATTGCCTCAGAGGACCTGCCTGTAATGCCGAGGGGCCCAGATTGACTCACAGAGGTTGACGACTCCGTCGTGGCTGGCCACTCCAGTCACCACGGGGATGTCCAGTTTGGAGAAGGCCTTGTCACACGAGTCGGTCGCCCAATCGGCCGTGGTCCAGTCGACGGAGGCGGGGGGGCGGGGCGGAGTGGGGCGGCGGCCCCCTCGCCTCCCGCCCACGTCTTCCTCCTCGCGCAACACGCAGGGCAGCGGGTCGCGGGGAAAGTACTGCTCCGATGGGGGCAGGAAAGCGCCATCCGCCACTGGAACGAGGGGGGCGGACCCATTGCCCAGCTGGACTCGGGGTTATAAGAGAGGTCACGATGAGTACCAGGGCTAAGATGAAAAGCATAATCTAATAAGAGCAAAACAGAGGTTTCGACAAAGTTACTAGCCATCTTCAGGGAGAAGAATGAAAAAATAATTAAAATGAATCCTTACTTTATATCACAGTAATATTATGATTTAGCGGTAAAAAATAAGAGAGATAAGAGAGGACACAGTGAGTATTGGGGCAGAGAGTAAGGAAATAAGTAATTTAGAACAAAGCCAACTTTTCGATATACTTAATTGCATCTACAGGGATAAGGCTGAAATAATCATTTGAATGAATCCTCACTATTGGTCACAGTAATCTCATGTTTTCACAGTAAATAAGAATAGAGGAAGCCGTGAATATGGCGAATTTATTCGCCCAAACGTTGGCACTGCCCTTAAAACAAATTTATTTGTTCTAACCAACTTCGTGCCACGTCAATTTTTTTTCATAAAAAAACGATGTCTTCATTTTATTTCATTAAAATTGAGTTTACATGTTCAGCATAGGCGTTGTTGATTTTGCAGCTGTGGCACCAATTTGGTACATATTTTAAATGTTTATTATAGAAATTCACCTGGTAGCGACAAATCCTCTTCTTCCGTGATTTCATTCTTTTCATCACTGCTATTATCCCTGATGAAACGATATCAGAAATGAGTTTACAAAAATTGCATTCCAACAAATGTTATTTTCGCTAAGCTCCTAACTAGCTTCAGGCTTCAATATTTCCGGCACTCGTTCCAATTCAACAAGTATAGTTCGGGAATGTGTATTTATAACTTAGGATGGAATAATTCAAAAATATTATATTCTCTTATTTTTCTATCATATCCGGTCATAATTCATTAAACAGTAAGGTTACAGTTCCTCACTTTGACCTGCGGTGTTTGCCTTGAAAGTAAGAATGAATATCGTTGTTCCCCAACAATCATATATTGCAGCCGCCTACGCCAGTTTCTTATTGATTAAGCGAGGACATATTTTGTTTGTGGTAATAGTCTTTTTGCATTGCCTTTCTAGACTATTTGAACGTGTTTCTTGGAGGGAGCATCGTTGGTATGACAAAAAAGTAGTTTGCGCTGCCCCACATAGTCATAAAGTGCAGCCGTAAACGGCAGTGGATAAGTGTGAGAGCGAGACCGTAGTTTATTTATTTATTTAATCCAGTCCAAAAACAGCACGAGGCCAATTACAGAGGATTAACGATAACAGGAAAAACAATTTAATAGTATTAAGCAACGTAACCAATAATGAACCTAAAATATTCAACAGTATTTACAAATAAATAACAAAGAATAGTAAATTTCATCGGGTGGTGCGAGGAATAGGGGGAAAATTACCATAGTGATGGTGCATGATGGATGAGGGATGAAAAAAAGGTTCAAAATTTGGTTACATTTGGCATAGGAGCTAATGGAAGAAGGAAGTCTGAATAGAAAATTACGTTTAAGAGACAGAAAGCGGGGGGTGAAACAATGAAATAGGTCACTCGACCTCGTCGTGCGCGAAGGAACACGAAGCGGAAAAAAAGGTCAGATGATCTGTGTTTGCCATTAATGATATTTAAGAAGAGTATTTTTAAGAAGAATATTTACATTTGAGAAGAGTAGGTTACCTTGAGTTGTGTGTGGAATGCCCTGAGTAGTTCTTCCGTGGTCTTGGATCGTAGGCAGGAGAGCATCTCGCGTGAAGCGGTGGGTCCAGGCGCCGCGGCCGACGCCGATCCGTCGAGCAAAGTGTTCGGGGCGCAGCCCAGGCTGCGGGCGATGGACACGGATGCCAGGATGGCCGCCCCCGCGCCACCCCTGGCGCCAGCCCCCTCGGTCCGACTCCCGGGCGTTGACGAAGAGAAGTCCCGGCCAGAGAGGGCCCACGGCGCTAGACCACTACCAGACATCAGGATAGCCCCTTGGAACAGACCTAATGCCGAGGAATATGCGTAGGGGTTAAGATGAAATTAATTTTTTTTCAGAGTAAAACAACGTTTCGGAGAGTTTGTTTGCCATATTTATGACTTATTATTATTATTATTATTAAAAATAAAATGATACGAGCGTGCTGCGCCCGCTCCCAGCGGGCTTCCCCCGCTCTTTTCAATGCAGGTCCATAGAGGGATAGGCGCGTTTCTAATTTTAAAATATAGAAAAAAAGGCAGGGTCTAATGTACAAATATAATTGGAATGTTCATGTACAAATTGAGGCCAGTGGACCTCTTTAAACACAACATTGGAAGTAATTACACTATCCTCTGTTAAACGCACATGATGACTCACACTTACGTATCAACAGGAGACTTGAATGTGGAATCAGCCGCATTTCGATAAAAGTTATTTAAATAATGCGAGATATTGTTGCAAATGTATCAGTGTGTGCGCCGTTAACGTCAGGAATATTTACGATTTTTTTGCTTTTTTGTTGTTGTTTTTTTTAAATTATTTAAAAACCAATTTTAGAAAACAATAGCAATATTTAGGAAGTAAGATATGCCGTCGCATGTTCTCTGATAAATTCTGTGCATTTTGGTACCTCATTTGTAGAGTTTGGTTGCGAATAAGTTGAGAAAAAGGTATCTATACAGTAGAAATAATATAGAAGATAAATAGTGTGACCAAAATTGAGGATTCGTTTAAATGATTTGTTCATTAAAATTCGTAATTTTCGGAATCACTCATTAAGAAAGTATAGAGTAATCCCTGCAAATGTCCAATATATCGGCCGAAACATTGGTTCCACTCATTAATACAAATAAATTTTGTCGGCAAAATTTCTAAACAAACGATTCGAAATAGTTGTTAATAAAAATATGGCTGATAAAAATGCAATAAATGCAGTTAATATGGCTCCAAGTAAAATGGAAAAAAATATACAAGGGGGTTTTCCAGCTTCTTTCGACTGTATCTCAAATATAAAAAAATTACACCCGAGAAAACGCTCCGGCTAAATTTTCAATGACTAACTTTTGATTCATGCTCTAATTATAAGAATGTTAATAATTAATAGCTTTAAAAAGTTCCTTAATGTGGGGGATTTTCGAGATAATCATAACATAATGATAATTCATTTCACTAATATTTTCACCTTGATGTTCAGAAAGGAGGAAAATGGAGCTCTAAAACTTCTCAAAAAATCTATCAATTGTTCGTGAGGGAAATTTTGAACTCATGTAGTAATTTCAGGCTTGCAAGTATAAATATTTCAGTCGTCACCGAGGTCTTTGCCCATGGGCCCATGCAAAACCCAGTTTACCTGTCCCAGTCTCTTATTTTCAAAGAGCTTGTTTCGTGGCTATAATTTCTAAAAAATAAATGCAAAGTAAGATTAAAAAGTTAAATGGAATAAAGATATTAGATGACCACTTAAACGAATGCATGAACGCATATCTTAACATTACGTGTAGGCGAGACAAGTTAGGTAATCTATCATAGATATCAAAGATAGGCCACAGAAATCATCAAATAGACTTCACGATAAACACCCTTTTAATACTTCAATATGATTGTTAGTTCAGATAGGTTAGGTTAGGGCCCTGCTCAATCAAATCCGTAGGCGTGTGAGTAATACATATTGATGACAATGGGGTGACATGCCTTAATGTGAATTTACATTCCAAGTCGCTGTCTCATACGAATTTCGCGAACTGAGAAATCATTTAAAATTTGCGTAATTCCTGACTCGCTGCGTTTAGAGTTTCATGGTTGGTTCATACTTTTTTGTTATATTTTGGCCTTAAGGAGTTATCTAGATCTACCATTTCTCTAGGGATAGAAGATGTGGTTTCACTTCACAGTAAATCTGGTAGTCCACGTCGCTCAAATGACGGCGCGGTATTCCTCCATCCTTTTCCGTCCGTTACTGTCCTTACTTTGGGGGTATCAGAGGGATCTTATCGCGGCCTCTGTCCTTTTCCTCTTTTTCTCCTTCCGCCCGTTGTGGTGTGGGCGTCACTGAATCATGAGCCTGGCCCAATGACGGATATAGATGGGGGGCGCAGGGGCCGCGCCCCCTCCCCCTTGCGGGCCCACCCGTATTGCCAAGCATTGCAGAACCACGTTTATAACTTTTTTTATATCATAAGAGGGCATAGTCATGTATACGTTGATCTACGATCTACGAAAATCGTAGGATTTTCCTTTCTCATAGAAAAATCTTTCTTTTTTGTAGAAACATTAAATTATGGTTTCGCTAATATTAGGACCCGCCCGCCTATGTGACGGTGCGGGATTCCTCTTCCTTCCCTTCCTTCCCTATCCTGTCCCAGAAGGCGTCTTCGGGCGTCTCCCTATCGCGGCGGCGCTTCCTTTCTTTTTCCTGCCTTTTCCTCCCCCTCCTGCGGTGCAGAGATGATAAGCTTACAGCTTCAGACTTCGGCCCAGGAGAGTAACCCCGCGAGACCGCCCTAGAGTTTCGTATCCATTGTCATGTATACGTGTGTAATAAATTTAACTAAAATTTTCTCAAACTCTGCATGTAAGTTGATTCTTTTTTATTAGGATAAAAGTAAAGTAACTTAAGATATCTTTTGCGAGTCCCCTCCTCGAGTTTTTTCTGTATCCGCCACTGGCCTGACAATGAGGCAAACGATGTAAACAAGCCGTGGCTGAAGATGAACGTACATCGTTACAGTACTATTAAAATAATTTTTTCACTACTAATCACAAGAGTATGGTCATTATACGCGTAGGTGAACAAGTTCGTAGCACACAAAATCCTCTTCAAGACATTTATACTTAAAATTACGATATATTAAGCACCAAAAATTAGCGATTTTCTTCCATCGACGACTGTTGAACCCTTGAATATAAACGCTTATTCACTTAGGCTAGAAAAAATCCGATAGAAAAACAGAAAAATCTCCAAACACGAACCACATCGCACCAACTGGGGTAAGAAATTGAGTCCACAGTGTAATTAAGCATCGTAAATATCTCACAAAACTGTGATCAACTCTTTTTAACTTCTTCCCTATCTGCCGAGTATCCTACGGCGTTTTCGGAGTCTCATTTGTCAGAGAAATTTGCTCTTGCTGTTGGAAATTCGCTGTTGTTTACTTCTCGATCGCTCGTTTCTGCGACGTTACCACTCACCCTTCGTGTCACTCGAGCGACCAATGCCGCACGTGGTCGACTTCGTCTCGAGCATACCGATCTCCGCTCGACTCGGGATACCACTCGACATCACCACTCGCTTCGTTGCCGAGCGATCGGATAAGTCGAGCGGTTTCGAGCATAGATCCCCTGGCCTCAGGAGTGAGGCCCGCCCCATAGGTAATGATCCACTTATGCCAAGGAATGACTTTGTGTATGCATACCTTTGGTTCTTGGCGAGTAGAGGTGGAAGAAGGCGCTGGCTGCTCCGGCCGAGTGCCCAACTAGCGTGACCTTTGCCGGGTCACCCCCGAACGCCCCCGCATTCTCCTGCACCCAGCGCAGCGCCACATACTGGTCCAGCAGACCAAGGTTGCCCCGTGCCACAGCCTCCCCGAAACACAGAAAACCTGATAAGTGGAAAAGAGAGAGATTAGAACATTGGAAGCACACCTAGATTTCTGTTGCTGATTACAGGCCAATTAGTTATGACCCATTATCTCCGAAGAGTGACCCTGTCTAATGTCACAACTAAAGAACAGTCCGCTTCAATCCGCACCTCATCAGCATCCATTATTAGTCATTTTTGTTCATTGAATATTCAATTCTGCGCATATTTATGCAGATATGTATTGGGATAATATGAAAAGAGAAAGAATACTAGTATGCACACACTTCACGGTATTTTTCGGAGACCGGTTCACTCAGATTGAAAAAATTCACCAAATTTAAAAATATTAAGAGAAATTTAATAAACGGCTATGACATTTCATTGAGACAGCTGGATGAGCCTGGGTGTATGGCCAGGATAATTCCGTTTTATCTAGCCCTAGCAGCGTCTTAGTAATAATTTCATTGCAAAATTTTTTGTATATTTGATTGGCATTCGAATGATCGCAGCTGTGTAGCTTTCATGAGAAAGTAACGAGGGGCACCCAATGCTATTCAACGGATGGTTATGACTAAAATATGGTTTAACAAGTGTAAAAGAATTAGTTCTACTGTTTACGGAGGGTTTACGTAAAATCGAAATCATCCCACCACCAATGCTGTGTCTACTTTACATGCTTATTGGTTTATGCAGGAAATTCAATGCTTTTCTCATGGAAGTCAAAGATTTAAACTTCATGGGGAAACAGCGAGCCCCAAATTATTTCCTTACTACACCCACTCACGACACATAGGATATATCCCTAAATTATCGAAATAAAATACTGTTTTGTGAAGAAAATTGTTTTTTTCTTGTTCTCTAAATCTGCAAAAGTTGTCGCAATAGTGGGAACATCACCATTAATTAAAAACCTTTCTTTATTCAATCAAATTGTTGTCAGTGTCCATCACTCAAGATTCCTCGTATTTCCGAGGCACAGATTTTAAAATCGCACTTCTATCCAACGCTCCTGTCACCTTCAATCATATGCGGAAACAACCAAACAACCAACCTATACCGTTGAGGCATTTGGCCCAGCATCAACTCACACCGCTGATGTCACTCTGTTTCTATTGGCAACTGGTGACCAAATCCGGGAAATGTCTTTGTTTGCTAGCTGTTTAGAGTATTTCATGAGCAGCGCTACTTAAGAGGATCGAGAGGCTATTGGCCCAGAACAAGGTATCGTGATATCAAATTAAAATATTTTGATGCTGGGATCAATATTTTGCGCTAGCAATGCATCCGCTGCTTACTTGATCCGTGACTGTGACTCACCAAACACGTTGAGACGGTAGGCGACGGAGACGACGACCAAACCTCTTGCGGAGAGTTCCTGCATCGCGGGGAACCTAGCGGGAGATCCGTGGACGAAGGACTCTCCTTCGAGGAACACCATGACGGGCAGCAGACGGCCTGGGGTCCCACCACGCACACCGCCCTAAGTGGAAGGAAAAAAGAAAAGGTTTATAAGTACTCTCGCACATTCTCCGTTTTGTGCACACGCATTTCATCAGAGGGAGCCAAGGTTATAGATACAAGGGAATCGCTCTAGATCGCATCAATTCCTTCATGCTGATAACACTTCTGAGCTTACATAATCCCTAAACGCTTTGGAAATTTCGAATATTGAAATATTAAAATTAATGAGTGAATTGACTATATGGATAGCCCGATTGACTAACTGAAAGGATTTAGATTAAAAGTGCATTAAATGTTTTTTTTTTCAAATGTGAGATGAACTTAATTACATATTCCGTTTGTTTTTTACTTTACTGCATTACTTTATTACATATTCCGTTTTTTGATAACGGGAATTTGGTGTAATTTATGGCATGTTTTTGAGTGAAGGTGGTTTTGATCGATGGCACTTTTGGAACCGGACTCCGAAGTCAAAATTTTGCTTACAGCCGAATTGGAGTTGTCCGGAGTCCAGACGTTGAGGTAGAGACAATCCTCTCCGGTGAGCTGCATGGACACAGGTCCGTCAGGGTCCTCAGTGAGGGCCTCTGGCCTCGGCTGCGGGCATGGCGACGCAAAGGCCCCCGCGAACATGGACCCATTCCAGCCAGGGTGGCGCTCCGGCGGCTGTATGCGCAGCAAAGGAAAAATTAGAAGGGTATTATCTCTAAACCCACAGCATTTTCACTCAATAATATCCAGTTCTGTGATCCAGGGGTATACTTTTTTGTATTTGCTATGGTACTTAATTCACTGAAGGACTCGATTTCATAACACTTTGTACGTTCGTATAGTTGTTTAGAAAATAATAAACGAACGCGGATAGCATAGCAGCCACGAAAATAACCATGGAGTAAGTGATTTATGGGTGAATTTGTCATGGAAATGGATGTAAACTTGGGATGTACATTTACTGCCATTATATGCACTATCTCCCTCTCGCCCGACATATTTCAAGGAGATTTGGAAATTTCTGCCAGTTACAAGGTGTCACTAAGAGTAGGAAACGTAAATCGCCCTCTCGACAAGATTACCAAGCGAGATTATGAACTGATATCCAGATCTGCGTGCATCACATCATTATTGTAATCATTATTTAGAACAAGTGCTCACCGCAAAGCGCAAGTGTCCTACGGGTGGCGCTGCGTATGGGATGCCCAAGTACGCGTTGACAGACACTCGGCCGTCCGTGAACAGCTTCACCTGCGAAAGAAAAACACTAAGGCATTTATTTCATTGAAATATTTCAATTTATGAAAATGAAGAACTCCCAGTAAATCATCGACTCCTCCGGTATGTCTTCACGCTTAAGTACATATTTCTTGATAATGTGATGGATTAGCCATGGTTAAAGGGAAGAGTTCTGCATTTTGTCTGAGAAAGATCTTTAATGTAGAAATCAGAAAGTTTGCTAATGTCGCCATGTGTTTATAAAGCTATTGCTGCTTGATTTTACTAAATATACAGGTAAATATAGTGAGAGTGAAATGTATGATGAGGTTTAGTCAGAAGGGATATTCGACTTTACCATATTTGAATTATATAAGTAATGTCACTGCAATGGACAGACGTTGAGTGTATAAGTTTTTTGCAAATGTCATCGTAGCGTAAAAGCGTGCCATTGGATACAAAAAGAGCAGTCATTGAATAACCACGGACTAACAAGCGGCATTGTACCTTTACAAAGTCACTCGCAAGTGCACTGTAAGTGCGAAAATTGCGAAAGAAAAAATCAGACTGACTTGACTGAGAATCAACCCTGGGCCTCCCGGATTAGCGCAAGATGTTCCATCACTTGAACTACCTTGATCTAGCCCTGATTATGAGCGCAGCTAAGAATTAAGGCTTAGGTGCAACGAATACCGGGGTGTGGGATAGAATACCCACCAGGATAAGTGGTAGGTGCGAGATTAATGAATTGCGGAATTTTAAGATAAATGGTTCAAAATGGTGAGCTTTACGGCTTTCTGAGGGATATTTCATTTATCCTTACACTATTCTATTAGTAATATCAATCCAATTAAGTAAAATTAAAATTTCCCTGAGCTCTGGGGGGGGGGGGGGGGCTTTATCCCCCAAAACTCCCCTCGCTGCGCCACTGGCCCAGATAATACAAGTAGTTGAACACTTGGTGCGAATTTGGCTAACGCGGTTTGGAATCCCTGTGGAGGAAACTTATTTTTACTCTGTGGTATTTTAACAGAATTTATTTATGATATAGTACTCACCCCGGTGAGCATTCCTTGTCGCACGACCCTCCGTGGCGCCTCCTGCCCCTTCCCGCCGTGCACCACGAGTACCAGCAGCAGTGACACGAGGCGATGGACGGCAGCTGACAGTGGCGCCATGCCGACGACCACCGCGGAGACTTCAACGCCTGCTGCCTCCCTCCTCTTCCGCGTCTGAGTTATTTCCCCCTGCGAACACAACACAGGACATTGTATATGCGTACTTTCACCCCTGTTCGGAAAAAGTTAATACCCCGGAAACGAAAATTTTTGAAATCCAGAGATTACGCTGGCGCGACGCCGCAGAACGCCGCCCCTTACGCTTGTAAATCCGCTGCCGAATAGAGAAGGGAAATAAGGGTGGAGAAAAACCCGGCGTCGGCATTAGCCAGATCTTAACTTAAGGGGCCAAGGGGATTACAGAAAAGAGTGAAAATTCGTTTTCTGTGGGTTCCTGGACATGTGGGTATTGCTGGAAATGAGAGGGCCGACTCGGCCGCGAAGGGAGCCAGCGAGGACGACGTTGCCGCCTCTTTGCTGGTACCATACGAGGATTTGAAGGCGACCATGAAAAAGATAGCCCTCGAAAAGTAGAAAGAGACCTGGCGCTCTCTGACCGGGAATAAACTACGCGCAATCAAGCCGGTAATCTCAGCGTGGCCCACGTCTGTCAGGAGGAATCGCAGGGAGGAGGTCGCAATTGCGCGATTGAGAATTGGGCACTGCGCTCTCACCCACTCGTACCTCTTCACTGAAGAGAGAATTCCACCCCTATGTGATGTTTGCGACTCTCCCATTACTGTGAGACATCTCCTGACAGAGTGTGAGAAATACCGTACTGTGCGCCATCGGCTGAACATCGGAGGAGACCTAGGGCACATTCTAGGAGACGACCCTGATAGTGTCAGCCGAGTGATAAAGTTTTTAATAGAGACCGGGCTAATTAACAGTGTTTAAATTACAACCTTTTTATAATCTGACTACCCCTTTTATTTCAAAACTTTTATGAATGTTTTAATGTTTTTTATGTAGCTATTAAAATTTTTGATTTTATAGTTTGTCGGTGGTGCAAATGACCTTAGTTGTCGAGGCACCCTAAAAACAAAATACTACTACTACTACCAAGGGGACTACGAGTTTTGCGTCCAATCCGACAAAGGCAGTGTTGTTCTTGAAGCGCCCTCCACAAAGCACTCATGCTGGAATCAGACGAAATCTTCAAAACGACGTCTTTGAAAAATCTCCATTTCAGCCAGAATTTGAACCTGGAACCACAGGGTGAGAGCTTAATTTATGGTAAAAAAATACTCATGACTCCAGGAATACATCCAGGAAATTTCAAGGCTGTGTAAATTGGGCTCGGAGTTAATGATTGAGTGAATCGCCGAGGCAGGACAAGTTGCCTTACGTGTTCACCATTGGCTCATATGCGGTTGTTGTTTTATTTCTTCTTATATCTATGTTAGGTAATTTTGTAATGTATTAGCCATTTATTTATTCACTACAAATGGCCACATTTGACTTTTAAAAAATTTAGGAAATAAATAATAAGCCATTAGGAATTCAGTGATGGAAACTCCAACTTGCGCACTTCGTTTTTATTCAAGTGCTTTAAATTTTATCAATTCAATTATTGATAAATTAAAGGATTCTTCGTGTTTCCAAAGATCTGAGGGGTCGACACATACTAAAACCCAAATCTACGACCGCCTGAGTAAGCGACACTAAATCAGCAGCCTTTGATCCGGCCGTGGTTTACCTCGTACGAGGACTAAAGGGTGGGTAGGGGCGCGGAGGAGATCTACCGCGAAAATTTCATCTGCATACTACCTCAAAAGCAACCTCAATTCTAGTGCGGTGGTGTTAGGACGTCAGTTATAAGAGAAAAGAAGTACATGTGGGAGTGATTGACTACTTAGTTCCACTCAACGTTCGTTTAAGTACTTAGTCACTTTGGAAAAAAATCTATTCCAGTGCCTACTCGTTCGGAAAAATACCTATCTTATTTTATCGCTTCTGTCGGAAATATGGTAAGGGTCTAAGATGTTCTCCGTGTCGCCCTAAAAATATATGTTCTTAATTGCTTAAGAAATCTATGCAACGCACGTATCTCGGCTCCTATGAACTCTATATACTCTATACTATAAACTCTATATTCTCCATACGTTAGAGTATATATATGTATATACTCTAACGGCCCCTATAAATATGTATAGTGTGTAAACCTCCCAGTTCGTTCGGATCAGTCTTCGAGGAATCGCGCAGATTTTCTTTGTGTTTTAATGATCTAATTTTGCGAATCTATGTTAAATCTATCCACAGCATATGCATAGAGACAGATGGGCGTCCTACGCAAGAAAAGTAAGGCCGCTCATTCGCTGAGATCTAGCTCTATCCACTGTTTGCTCCATGCGTGATTTCGATGGTTAGTTCGAAGGAGAGGATTTCGAAGTCATAATGTTCACTAATTTATTGATAGGTGATAGTTTCGTCTGCAAATAAACAAGATATGGCCGCTTTATGTTTTGCTACTCGCCGTGCACTTAAATGCATTTGTCTTAGTCGCCACTCGTGTCGCTCATACAAAGCGATCCCAATTTCACAAGGAAATACCTATTAATATATAATATCTAATAATAGGGTACTTTCCTTCATCAAGGAAAACGAAAGACTGATTGCGATTCGTTACCCACCATTAATGTATTCGTAATACACAAATTATTTGGTTTTAGAAATACCGGTTTAGACGAATGGCATTGGTCAATTTTATCCTCATTTGAAAAAGGCCAGATTGGCCCCCATGCGATGCCACTCCACGCGACGTCACAGGGACCTAGTTTATATGCGAGTATATAGGAGTTTTACATCGTCTGAAATTACCAATGCATTCACGAGGCATAGAGCTCAGAGAAACATGTCTTAATAATCGCACATTAAAAATACCTAAATTCGGAAAGTTTCCTTCGTTTGATAGGGCAATAATAATTTGGCAGGGTACTCTGCTACCTGCTAGCAGCCTGCATCGTATCAGCGCTCAAAGCCTCGCCCCAAAGACACCTCACACGGCGACAGCGGCAACCAGAATGACGTCACACGGGGTTTTCCCAGCATTCATACTACGTTTTCGCGCGCTTGAAATTTTCACTTTTCATTTAATCGCGAAAAACTATATATCGTCATTAAAAAATCTAAAAGCGTGAAATACGTACTCCAGGAGTAATAATCTTTCGATTTAGGCAATAAAAAATAAAAGAAAACCACCCTATTAGGGCTATTAACCGAAATTTGTATTTAAGATGATTTTATCTATCGAATTCATAACTGTTAAGTCCTTGTCCTCGGGAGTGAAAATGCTCTATTTCAAATATTTATAAGAAATGAATCGCTCCGCACTAATCGCCTCGCTGCGCACATATTTGAAAACCGATTAAAAATGCGTCAAAATTTGCAACATCAATTCTACGGGGTGGAATGGGACATCCTCTTTGCAATCCCCTTGAATGGTCTTCCGCCGCAAATGTCTAAACCCCAGAAATGCATTCTTGCTTGCAGTGCGACCACTTTTCATCGACCCGATTGTTCCCAGAAATCAATGGCGCTGCACGTTGTGGCTGATAGGTTATCAAGAACAAACGACCCTTCTTGCGCTTTCTACCATTATTCCCCGCGTCATCAGGCGCCAACTGACGTGAACGGCAAAGTCACGGACAGCATTTTCGTAAGCAAGGGGACTGCATAGAGGGAGCATCATTCTGTTCCGTTTAAGGTTGATTTTTGTTGCCTTTTTAGCGAATTTTAATTTATCGAAAAATATCCACTGCGCGGTGACGGAGTGGAAGTGATCCATTTATTTATTTTATTTACCATGCCACCGAAAACAACACTGTATTGTATAACTGATTACTTCAGGCTTTACTTTGTGAAACCTCTCCATATTGGAAATAAAGAAATAAAAACAAAAAAAATATATAAGAAGAAATATATAATTTTCAAATTTGAGATACGGGCTAGTGGTTGAAAGAATCAAAATTACATAAACTCTTTTATATTCCTACAGCGAAAATATTAATCAGTTTTAAAATACTAGCGTTATGAACGTTAAGAGTGAACATCGTTTGAACCACAGTGAAACCTCATCCTAAGGAAATATCTTATACTTTAAGTAGATTGTATTTTTCTCCACACCCACAATTTAACTCATTATAATCCAATGTTGCTTTTAAGTAGCATAAAAATGTATACATTTTCAGCTGCATTCAGGAAAGATTTAAACTACGTGTTCTGTTGTGCTGTAAAGTTTATTGGTAAAATATTTAGCTACCGATATAATGATGATTGAGTACAAAATTTTCTAAAACTACTTTAAATTGAGAAGTATTGAAATTTTATTTCTCCCAGAAGCAGCTGTGGGTTAGAAAGGGCGCGGGTTAAACTGCCTTTATTCTGCCTCAAAGTCCATGTTTCATTCCTGTGTCAAAACATGATCAAGAAAAACTATTTAGTAAATCTTTTTCCTGAAATCCAGTGCGGTTTGACCCACTGTTATCAATGCTTGGACTACTTGGTGAGCGTAAATGTTCATAACCGAGAATAAAAAAATACTTGTCTTGCTATTATCCACAATTAAAATTTTAACACACCGACCCAGTATTTTTCGTATTAACTGTCATTATCAAGGCCGTTGGCGATTTACCATCGTACCCGGCCTGAAGTGTTTTTAATTAAATGATATGGGATCAATAATAGAGAAGTTTTTTTTACTTTTACCGTCATGATAATAATCTTCCAAATAATAAAGCCTGAGTCCATTATTTTTTGTGCAATATTTCACATAGTCCTGGGTTGTAGTTTTTGAAAAGGTTGACCAGCAAAATTCCTTGAAAATATCCAACCGAACCAAATGAAGGTTCAAGGACCTCACAATGCCGTGCTAATCGCGATGTATCCAACGCCTTCTCCTGTCCTGATTACCTATAACGATGCATTTGATGGCAGATTGCGAATCTTATCCACGGGATTCTATATCGATGAGCGACTGCCCGCGGCTAGTTAAGGATCTTGATCGTTGGTTTCCTTCAGAGTCTGGATCTTTGATGAAGTGGCTGATCACGAGTATCTGCTCATCCTCTGCAGCTAGGCATGGGAATAAAAATCAGTTCTTTAGGTTCTAGGAGGAGGGACAGTAAGCCAAAAGGCGGCTACGTTGGAGGTTTAGGAAACCCTTACACATTTTGAAGGAGGGCGCTGTCACCTATGGCAAATTGAGGGATTTTTGGCCAGCTGCAACGGTGACTCTGCGAAAAATTCAAAATTATTCAAGCGGTACCCCACGGCGGCTGGAATCTGGTGCAGGACGTGGGCAAGGCTATTACTCGTGTCCGAGAATTGAGTGGCTTCTGCTGCTACTTCAATTATGCTTATTGGGAAGGCAACTGTTAAAGACGAGTGCATCCAAGTTATCATGAAGACCTGGTTTCACGAATAATTAACTCGTACACGTTAATGTCTGATTGCGCGCAAATTTTGCGGGACCGGAAGAGAGCATGAATGACCAAATATGAACAGGTTATTTTTTATGAACTCGCTTTGTTGTTTGCCATCTTATCCGGGCCAAATTCTGAAACTGAATTTTAACCCACTTTCCGAGTAGGTATCAAGCTGAAATTTTCAGGATAACTCGAAACCAAATGAAAATGCGATATTCTAACACTTTGATTATCATTTTAACTGCATCTTGATAATTAATCAGAATTTAAAATTAAATTTCGAGACTATGGGTGCCTTCCATTCACGCGACTCACGTGTCGACTAGTGTCGACCCACGGAAACTGTTTATAACTCTCCAATGCCTGTGCGTAATCGTTTGTTGACTTGTGTCACAACAGTCGGCGACACACACAGAATGGAACACGAAAACCGCGACGCAAGTCGACGTGTGTCGATAAATGGAAAGCACGCGGATAGTCATAGCAACAAATTGTTTACATCAAAGTTCATTGAGATATTGATTGAACAAAATTTAACTGTATTCTTTTTTGCTCGCGATAAAGCATTTATTTTCATTTAAAAATGTATTTTTATATTTTTAATGCATTTGTACAAATTTGGTGTTATTTCGGTGAATTTTGGCTCTTGTGAAGGCTTCCGCGATGAGTAGAAGAAGCCCACGTGGTTTCCCGGTTTCCATCGCGTTTTCTCATGTCTGGCGATAGTTTCGCTGCCAATCCCGCCACCATATTCAGGCCAGAAGTGGAATTTGATGCAAACATGGCATGCATATACACGCTAAAGGGGTCATCGTGGAAGACGTTTGACCAGAAGAAGCTGGTGGGATAACCGGTGAACCTATCGTCATCAGTCATGAAGTAATACGGTGGAAACACGTAAATCATGGCTCAATTTTGGCATTATGCTCTTGCTCATTAACTCGTACGTGTTAATGCTCCACGAAATGTGTCATCTCCGAAATCAGGCACAGAGTTAGCTGAATTTATGCTGTCAGCCTGTTCTGCTTTGTATCTTCTGACAGCGCTTACGCATGGCTTCTATTTCTCCGTACGATCTATAAAATATTTCCCCATTAATATCTTGTCTTACGCTAAATCGTCTCCCACATAAATCGGAGCAGAAATGGCTATATTCACTCCACGCATCTAATCAGGCCAAGAGTATGTGGTTATGAACTTCCTCGAGCAGGGGGAAAAACGACTTAATTTCTGTCTCACGAATCATCCTTATGAATATTATTTAATTAACACGCTCGGACTAAATAAAACCAAGAGATTTATTTAAAAGTGGGTAATTCCCCAAGGCCGTACTGCTTTACTCAGTGATTCAATCAGAAGGTTGGTTTTGTTAGTTGAGAGAATAGGTCACCTGATGTTAAGCCGCAGGCGAATGAATATTTTACATTCACTAGAGGGGAGGAAAGGACACTTATTTTCACTAGGCAACCTTGAATTTCGAAGATATTATTTGTTGGTGTCCGACTCCATCCGGGTTTGAACCCGGGACCTCCCGCGGTTCGTTCAGCAGCCAAGCGCACCGGGCTAACACACTCTCCTGGTTTACTGTTTATCGAGCCAAAATTAAAGCATATAAAACAGGATCATTGTAAGGAAAAAGGCAAACATTATAATTAAATGGTAAAAAAATAGTGTTCTCTGTAATCTGGGTATTTGTGTGTGCGTGAGACCAGCTCCGAAAATCCCATCTTCCACAAATTTACCAGGTGAATGAGTAAGTGTGTTTGTATTTTTTGACCATTTAATTATCATTTTTGCCTTTTTTCTTACAAAAATACTGTTCTAACACTCCGTCCCTAAATTAATCCTGCTAAAGAGTGCGGTATTGGGTGAATTATACGTTCTGAATTGCGACACGACCGAAATATCTTCACTATTCCTAAAACGTAAGAGATGAGTGCGTTGAGGCAGGAAGTCAAAATCAGCAGTAAAATGGCATTGATTGATTCATTTCATACTACAATTGCTACAGTACTGCAAAATTTAGTAAATGCAATGCACACGAATAGATATTTTCAAAATCCCAATACCTCTTGTTCTTCGTGAGTTTTATTTTAATTGAAATAAAGTATTCAATCGAACATTCAAACCAACGCTATCATCGGCATTAGCCTATCAGAGATACATCAGGGATCATGTAATCTGGGATATTGTCATTTCATTGAGGGCGGGCGACCTTGGGTGAGGTGGAGGGGGAGGGCAGGAGTGGGGGACGGCCTCAGCCGCCTGTTGCGCCGCGTCGCGCGAGCCGCATCGCTTAGCGCCACTCTTGGCGCGAGGCTGCGCAGGCCGCAAAGCCTAAACGGTGAAAGATACGCAAAAAACCGACGAAATTTAGACCTTTAAATCATAACTTACCCTGATTACCTTAAGTATGGCAATTTTCGCGTATTCGTATGACAAATTAAGGATGTTGGTATTTAGGCGCATCTCGCTAACTAATTATTAAAAATTTTTCGAAAATATTTTCTTCCCTATTCTTGCATACCCGAATGTCATCGATATCCAATCGACGATTTTAAAATAAAAAATAAAAAAAATTTTTGGGACGGCCGAACGGAAGGTGCTTGTGCATTTCACGCATTAAGAAAATAATTTTACGGATAAGTAAGCTTTAGAGAAATACGGGATGGTTAGGTTCCTAAACTCAATTCGACGACATGTTGATAAGTAAAAAAGGCTAGCCGGCTCTATCTTATTCAATTATTGCTGTTATATTCAATTTTATTGTCCCCAAGGTTTTTTCGTGCTATTATTTGCTTGTGCGCTCATGCAATTTATTGAAACAAGGCGTTTTTAGTTGCTAGCAAAAGAAAATCACGTCTTTGACAATAAGTTGTAACTTTGTACTTTGAATGCCCTGAAGTGAATTACTTTCTTTTAGAAAAGCACAAATACAGGGCTATTGAATTTTGCGACACGGCGACTCAGGAGATGATAATGAGGCTGGAAGACTACTCAATTTCCAAAAAGCTTATTACCGCTGCGCGCTGTTGGAAAGATGTTATTACCACGTCCTGCGCCAACTTTGAAATTGATCACATGCTTTCGATGAATTTTAATGTATGCAGCTAATAGCTGCAGAAGGATATGAAGGGAAGCCAGCTGCATAATAAATCTTCGACCTAGAGTCGAAATGTTCACTGGGACACGGAATTGCCATTTCTTGCTGGGGCATTTCTGCCAGCCATTTGCTTCTGCTTCCCCTATGATCCTTTCCCTCGCCCCTTTCACTACTTTCACTGCCCGTAATCTGAGCATTTGGGGACGTCAGGTAAGGCAAGAACTGTACTCAGTCACACAGATATTTACGTCGGGAAGGGGGTGCTTAGGTGGTATGGAATTTTATAGTCAATTCGAACGCCTTGGAAAACCATGCAAGCATAAAAAAATAAATTAAATTAGATATATATTTTGCATAATGTAGATAGTTAAATTCATTGCTGTTTATTGGCAGACGTTAATAAATGTAACCATAGCAAAAAATGGTGTGTAGGAGGTGGAGTATCAGAGTGGTCTCTTCAGCATATTTTTCGCGGGAAGTCGTCACAAGTGCAAAATTTCGGAGGGGTTTGAAGCCCCCAAGGTCGCCAAGAAACTTGCCAGACTATTGCGAAATTGGTTTACTTTCTGACGGTATTTTTTTCTTAAGGCCGCTATACACGGCGAATGATCATGCTGAATGATCGCGTGATAATTCACAGGATCATACAAGCAAAATAGAACATGTTCTAATTTTCACTGAATGATCATGCGCATGAAGGTTCATCCGCGAATTGTTCCATCATTCACGGTGAATGATCACGTGATCATTCACAAGATCATGCGTGCAAAATAGAACATGTTCTAATTTTCACTGAATAATCATGCGCATGGCGGTTCATTTGCGAATTCTTCCGTTATACTCGGCGAATGATTTCATTCGCATGATCTTGCAGCATGATCATTCGAATGATCATTCACCGTACATAGCGGCCTTTAGGAACGAGACGAGGGATATTCAAATATCTTTTCCGCAACCTTGTTTGTGAAGGAATTTCGCCAGCCCATATGCCCCCAGCGTAATTCGCGCTGGCCACTAAAATGGTGGTGCATTCGATATCTTTTCAAATTTACGCTCAACTTAACTTTCGTGCTTAAACAAATTTTTGTTGCAGCTAAATAACTTTTATCCGAGTTATGGGTTACCGAAATTGACAATTCGTTCCAACACTCTTGAAACACGGATATTTTTTCCCCAAAAACACTGATATACTCTCTTCAAATGCGGTTATGAAGTAAATATTTCGTTTTTAAACGCAGAATTGAAAAGAAAAAGCATTAATTTTATTGGCTTTACTGCGTCCCCTTGAGTTATTTCGTAAGACGTTTACAAACTTAGTGACACATAATTTCTTCTCCAATAGTGTTTTCCATCCTCTTCTACAAGTCTATAATCAATGTCTACTAGTTGTACACGATATTTCTGTTTAAATTTATTTTCCCGGGTATTTCAGTTGCTGTTAAGCCTGCCTCAATTAAGGCTACAACTTTTCCCCTCCTGCATGGAGGCAACCTCATCTCTAGATTAGAACTGGTACCCTTCTCCATGCAAATAAAAAAGTTCTGGCAGTGAGCTCGTTTATCCTCCTAGTAAAGCTAATTATGTCTTCAAACTCATCTAAATTCAAATGCGGAACCCATCGAGTCTCATCGTTTTTCTGTCAGAAGAAAGCTTTGCCATCTAATGCACCATCTATTCCACGGAGTTCGGGCCGTTGCGAGAAACACTCGCGTGGAGGGCTAACCGGCTAATCCAAATCGCGTATTTGGGCAACGAAAAAGTGTTGATGGTTTTCCAAATTTGAATATTCCTCGTCGGACAAAGAATAACAACCCACTGCAAATAAACATGTTTTTCCATTGATCTATGTCGGCGGAAAAAATTTTGTTGGGAGACCCGGGTATCAGCATATCATGCAATCACCTGATTATAGCATGATATGCAGAAACCCGGATCGTACCATTTAAAATAAAGTGTGGAATAGAAAAAAGTATTTTTATTTAATGATGAAGCAGTTCCACAAATGTACGCCGGAGACCGTGTCTTATGTTTGTTGGGAAACAATAATTTTTTTTAAGGACCTTGGGTGGGAGGGTTGTGGTAACTGTGAAAGTAAGGGGTGGGGGAGGGTGGAAGGCAGAGAGCTTTTAGGGTTAATTTGTGAGGCTTCAAGGTTTCAATCTGCTCTAAGCACGTGGAAACATTGACAGCAGCTGCATAGCTCAAATCTCTACATCGTTTGGCATTAATTGGCCTAATATAAAATGAATTTTGGGTTCTTTCTGCGTGTTGTAAAATATAAATTGATGCATGCCAGAGGCTACCTTGTAGTCATATGTGGTCAACGGCTTTCATTATTGTCATAGTTATAGGGGCGTTAATCCATAATTTCAAGTGAATATTCTCGGGATTTCCGCCGAGTTAAATATTTATATATCACCAGCGTTTCCACTGACGACTCGTAGGGGAAGAATTTATTCCAAAAGCTAATTTATATTAATTCAATAGCCTGTGAATGCTTCAACCACTAATTGTCTATTCATCCCATACTCTGCCAGATATCAGTTTTTTAACTTTCCCCCCATATTAAGTGCGGAAGCAATTGAAGGATTGGAGCTGAAGGTGGTATGCAGGTTGCCTATACCGGAATTTTGTCGTCAATTCGAATGCGTCGAAAAATCATGCAAACATACAAAACAATTGATTAAATTAGCTATTTATTTATTTTGCGTAATGCAGATAGTTAAAGTCATTGTTAGTTATTGGCAGACATTGAGACATGTAACTATAGCAAAAAATGGAGTGTAAGAGGTGGAGTATCAGAGTGGTCTCCTCAGTAGATTTATGATGGGCAGTGGTCACAAGTGCAAAATTTCGGAGGAGTTTGAAGCCCCCAAGGTCCCCAAGAAACGTTACAGAATAACTTTACTAACTTTAACAGACTAACTAACTTTATTACTCTTAACATGCCATATCCACGTTAAGAGTAATAAATTTTGAAGGACCCACTGTGGCCTCGTTCATCAATTTTCTTTTAACGTCGATTGTGATGGAATTTTAAAATAAAGACACCAGTATTTTCCGTTATCTTTCCGTCGCCCACTTCTCGAAATATTAGTGGTGAAAAAATCTATTGCCTTGACCTTTCACAGAAAAGTTGATGACGTAACCGACTCCTACCAAGCGCAACTTTACGTCTCAGCTGCCCAATTCCTCGATTTTTTGTCTCGCGTGGTTCATTGTTGTTTAAAATATTGTGAGCGATTCCATATTTCAACGAGCGATTCTCCAGGAACGAGTTACTGAGCTGAAACTCTAAATAACGTCACGCACTCATGAAAAGTGGGCGGCACCTTTCTTTTTTTTATATTTAAAACCTTTGAACAAATGTCTGAATGAAGATTTTTCTTCGTCGCAACTTATCCATTCCTTCCTCTAAACGAATTCTTTTAATGAATCGCGATTTGGGGACTGAGTGAATGACCTCATTGGAAACCAGGGAGCAACACTCTCTGGTGCCTATGTGCGTCGGCAAATCACCGCAGACGCAATTAGTTTTCTGCTCGAGTAGTCTGGAGGCCACATGGATTGCCGCACCGATGCCTCATCGAATCTTTGCCGGTGATCGCTTCCGCAGGGGTCCGAAGAAAGCGGAGGAGGGGTATGGGGGGGGGGAAGGTGGGGGGGAGGGTTCAGCGGAGCGGTGGCGGCCAGTCCGCGGTGACCCCTTGGCCCAGTTGGCGAGGGCATCGAGGCGAGGAAGAGGAGCCACTGTTGTTTTACGCATCCTTCCGCCACCGCTATACACTGCACTCTCGGCGGACGGGGAGGAGACTCATCGGATGCTCACAAAAGGAGCATCCGATGGCCTAATCTTTCAGAATGGACTCGTTCAACTATTTTTTTTCGATTTTTGTAGAATTAAAAACATAATTTTTGGGTTAAAAGTATGCTGTTTCAGGAGATTCAGGTGGAACCGTTCCATCATTTATGAATGAAAGAGATTTTGTATGTTCCACAAATAACCATTCACTGCACTAAACGTCTTTTTTTTGTGCTTTCATATAATTTTCAAGCGTTATTGTCTAGTGAAACTTAAAATAAATGTGAAAGCATAGAAATGCACCGTGTGATATAGAGAATTAAAGTTTTGTGGGGCTTGCAAAATCTCTTCTGTTATGTTTAAAAATTATATGCATCAACTAAACACAATATTCTCATTGTATATTGATAAGTTGTATACTTACTAGTTTAACAATAAAGTATTGATCGGTAGTAATTAAAACTCTCGCGGTTCATGGTATCCAGCAGTGGAATCGAAACTCGAAATTGTTGGATAATCACTGTTGGTCATCGTAGATATTTCATTTTTCAAAAATACATTCTTTCATCAGGTGATGATCATGCATGCATTTTCATCGCAAAAGAAACATATTTGATGAAATTAAAAAAATTACAGTTATCATGTATTTTTTCCTTCCCGAAAACAAGAAAAAATCAAGAAGCCCGTACGTGCGGAATGCATGGGAATTGTTTTCACAAATGCTAACATAACTAAGTGCTAAAGAGAAATACTTTCGTGATAACGATTCTTCTCAGTCCAAACGAATTTACGGGTTACGCGGGGAAGCGATTGTACTCGTTTTAACTTTCACTCGTAATTTTATTTCATTTTCGATTATCATAGAGTTATACAATTTTAGACAAACCGTATTTTTACGGTTTTCTATCAATCGCCTACTTCTTGAGTTTTTCTCGACGAAAAATTGACGGCCTTAAATCTTTCGCTGATTAGTTGACAATCACGATTACCAAAAATTACTATTTGTGGTCACTGAACGCAATCCTGAGTTCGAATTAATTTTGTTGACTGGTAGCCCGATACGTGGACATCAGGCGATGTCCACGTATCACTGTACATATGAACTCATATGGAAATAGTTTAAACAAAAAAAATTACATAATAGCAGCTTTGAACGATAACCTTTCAAAATAAGTAGTGCGTACGGTACCCGACTAGAAAGAGGATTGAATAGAATGATCGCAGGCTTTCCCGGCGTATAGAATTGTGGAAGGTTACTTGGGATTTCCACTGGGTCAGGTTCTCCAACTTCATCTCGGCCGAAGTTTCGATGAACGAGTTGTCCATCGTCATCAGGGCAACCTTCCACCTGGATTGAGTCCTTAAAGAAGAAATATTTTCTTCGCCTCTTTGTAACATTTCTCTCCCGAAAGCTTTAAACACACTACGCTTGTAATTTTTATTCCTCAAAACTTTATGTTCGTACGAGGAACTTATTTGTCTGTGCGCTTACGACGCTCGACACATCCTCATTAGTTCTCACGGAGGCATCGTTTGAATTATGTGACTACAGTGTCGTCAAAAGACGTATTCATGTGCCATTTCTACAATTGATGGAAGGCAACGTTTGATTAGATTCTGAGACTTGGATTTTGAACCCTCCCCTTGTCAGAGTTGAGACATGAATGGGGAGAAATTCTTAGTCTGTGAGCTCAATAAAATACAATGAAAAACAGCGCGATTCGTGAATAACTGCTACCAGGAAACAGGGAGCGATACGCAGTATTGACGAAAATGAAGCTGGGAGCTCCTACGTGTTAGTCTTAGATTGCTTCATCAATTATGTAACATACATATCTACGGCTGAGAAGCTAAGGTATACAAGCGATTTTTTTCTATCCAGAGCTAAGTACAGAAATTGATTGAACAAATATAAAAAAACTTGGCGGCCAAAGGACACGAGTGTGTCTCAGTTCTGCGCTGAAATCGAGTGGAAAATCTAATGCATTACTAAATACCTTGTTGATCTCGTTTATTTTTTCCCTAATTTTTGTTCCTAACTCACTTTTACTCACTCTTAATTTTCTTCTTATGCTTTTTATTCTTCAGCTTACATTTAACCCCATTTTTTCAAGCTATTACTATTCGCAGTGTTCCTGGTTATTGTAAATGGCTCGTTATGCTTCCAATGATTGGCGCTCATTATAATCATTGATCAATAAACCTTAGATTGGTTGAAAGAATTTCCCCGCTCTAGTCTCCTATCAGCTTATATATTTACTCTTATTTTTATCTTCTCTTTAATATTTTTAATCACCTGTTCCATGAGCATTATCTTAGGCAAACATATGCCATTCTTCTAGTCCACTTATCATTTGGCGATTGCATTCATTGGACGATTGAGCTATCCCATACTCTGGTTTTCAGAGGAAATTTCTATCCTCCCTCTTTTCCTAGAAGTTCCTCATTAATTCATCCAATTGATATTCATAATTTTTTTGCAGCACCTTATTTTGAGTCCTTTCACCCTCAATTTCTCTTTCACTGTCGTAGTTTACATCTCACTGTATAATGATTCCTCATATAAAGCGAGAAGTGATGATATTTTCTAAATTTTCTCATTTATACTGCCAATTTTTATGAGATTATTTTTATTTTTGAGAACAGCTATGGAAGGTTAGTGCTAATGCATCAATAACGAAGTAAGCAGTTTAACAGCTTGGACTAATTATAACTAATCAAAAACGGTGATTTCGGGGCATAAAAAAACTTGGCATGGAGTTCCAAATTGGGATTATAGAAAGGGAAAAAAAGGAAAGCAATTTATTGTTTGCGTGAGGAAACGAGCTGAGGGTTGCTTGGAAGCAGTTGCGGAAGTAAAAGGAGACGGACGTTGCTATCGCGATAACAATAGAAAATGAGTCCTGATATTTCCCATAAAACCGAGAAAACGCGCTGTTCCGAGTTTCTGTGGATCCGGACATATTTTGAAAAGTAGGCGGCAGAATTAAAAAAATTCCACCGAGGTCTATCAATCGGCCTACTTCTATGAAATCACCCGCTAGTGTACTCGAAGTATGAATTGAAATTTTGTTTACTTTCAGCTGGACACGATTAAGAGTCCCTCATACTTCATGCCCATTCAATAAGAAGCATCACTTCTCCCGCTCGGCCATTTTAAATTCGTGATTTAATACTCGTTTAAAAAAATGGGATACTTTTTGAAATTTTGAGGATGTGAAAAGTAAACCATGGTCAAAATTTGATCATAAATATCTTTAATTTGAAAACTTTGACTTATTATTTTCTCAGAAGTAAAATTTTTACGGCCTGGTCAACGATGTATTAATAATCCGTACGAGAATGACGAAATGCACGAAGGATTAGGGAGAACCGGAACGGTACATGCATGAACCAATTTCAAAACGTTTATATTTGCTGTTCATGCATTCGTACAGCATTACACGTTAGGTTTTGGACTTCATTCTCCCGTGTATACATTCCTATATTCAGGCCTTCATATTGGATTAATTAAATAAGTTGAATACTTTGTTTATTCCACTCACTATTCGGTACTTCTCATTTGAAATCATGACATATGCCAAGCTATCAGATAAAAATCTGTTAAATAACTGAATACCAATGTACGTACTATTCTCCTCTATACCAAGTCCTGATCCCTTGTCCTAGAAAATATTCGCACCCCCCCTCCACTTCCCAGGCCCGGAGATTCACTCCTGACTTCCACACCGCTGTCATACTATTCCTCTTCCACCTTTCATTCTCTCCTCTCTGCCTTCCTTTAACCCCTGAAAACATAGTTATATTAATCACTCACCATGAGAGGAAAGGCTGTATTATCTCTAGGAATTCACGCGGTAATGTTGAAACGGGTCGAGGTGTACCAAATAAAGTGTGTGGAATTGAAAAATTACCAACTTCTTTCAACCATATCATATTATCAACCATAATCAAATTCCACGAAGTCAGCTCGCATACAATTGAAGATATACTTTAAATGTTTGGTACAGTTAAATTTTATTTACTCTATACTCTGAAAATTTTGAGAACCGTTAGTCTAGTTTACAGATAAGCTATTATTAACGAAAACAGACCTAATACCACCGCTGAAGCCGGAGCGGTTCGTTCACTTAACAGTCCATTTTCCGTCGCTTGATGCGAAATTTCTGTTAATAAACCTGAGCCACGGCGATTTTCAAGATATATATTTATCTAATTAACCCTGTATCGATTATAATTGAACGCATTCGCGAGCTTCTTTTATCTCCCTCCCTGCGCTTTTCACTTTCACGCGGTTCAATCAATGGTTTCGCTTTCACCATATGTTTTCTCCACTGCACCCTCACTCCCCCTCTACTTCGAGCCGACTATCGCAGAGTTTACGCACGGAGGGACCATCTTTTGATCAGAATGGACTCCTTTAAGTTTCCTCCAAGATGTATGGCAGGAGCTGTTTCCAAGGAGAGAAATGTGTAATCAAAAATTCTCTCGCTCTTATTTCAGGGAGTTTGCTTGAAGCTCCTGAATGCTTCCATATAAGTGAACAGTAATGAATACCAAAAAGATGCAAAGATACATTCAAATTTATGGCTTAACTATCATTCACTCACGGAATGAGTACAATATTTTTCCATCGCAGAGTTTGCTTGCCATCGTGTGCTTCTGTCGAATGGAGTACACACATTTTATTTTACTACTGAAATGGATAATTTTAAATAAGTAATGGAATAGAAACTCCTCTTTAATATCGGGATTGATCACCGATGTCACTTTACCTTTCTTTTTGCAACATATAGTGTAACATCAGACCGATGGGAAAGTGAAGACCCCACGCCTGGGTTTCAGCATATAGATTGAATGATTTCACCTTTCGTGATAATTACTGTAAGATCCTTATACATGTTACCTAGTGCGCGTAAGTTCGTACATGGAGAACTACTTTAACATTCTTTCATTGGGCTAACTTGAGGTGATAGAAATCTCTTTATTAGCCATAATATATTACCTGAAGCAACTATTTGTCAACCCAATGGCTATGCTTTGGGAAAACATTAACTTTTGGATTGATGTCTCGGAAACACTTTCACTTATTCTTATAAAACTGTAAGTTAATGTCTTTTTAGCATCATAAAAGCATTCTGGGTCCAATGTAAACGAGCCATCTTCGTAATGTATTCAGCAATAACCGAAAGACTCACAGTATTTAAAAGACCTCGGCAGCTATTCTGATTGATGTATTTTAATATTTAATCTTGGGCTTACTGCTTTTCCGATTTGGTTTTCATATTTCAATCATTTTACTCAATTTAAAAGCGAATTCAAATGGATTTATCAAGGGTATTTGTGATGTGTGAGAGCTAATACATAGTAAATATAAACTGACTTTTCGTCGTAAACGACAAATATTGACATTCCGAAATTATAAACCTCGTCATTCCCGATTGATTGATTCCAACGGCAGTGTTTTAATTGATGTTGTTTATTCGATCTGATTTTAAACGATTGAATTTAATAGTTACGAATCATTACAGCGTTAATGGTTGTTGTATAGCAGATACCTAGGTTAATACAAAATTAAAGATTTCCACCTGATGGAACACTCCACGTGATATTTTCCCATCAGGCCTAGCATTATGACTAGTACGTGTAAGGAAGTTCTCATATTTATTTCTCAATAAAGATAATATCAATATGAAATAATTAGTATCAACCCGATGCAACATTTGAAGTCACCCTCCAAAAACATGATAAACGATAAGGAACGGCAGCTATTAATTAAATGGACCTAACTCGGCAGCATTTAATAGGATTTGACGACTTAGAACTTGGCTTTAAAAATCCTCAATTTTCGTCACACCTATCGATTTATGACGTCTTCTGCCTCCAATTGGCCAAGAAACAGCTAATAAAATGCTTAATTAGAGCATTACCGAATTTTGGAGAAGAGGAAGGAATGGACCGCATGTACGATGATTGTGGTAACTTACGTGAAAGTAAGGGGTGGGGAGGGTTGAGGAAGGCGAAGAGATTTTAGGGTTAATTTGTGAGGTTTCAAGGTTTCAATCTGCTCTAAGCACGTGGAAACATTGACAGCAGCTGCATAGCTCAAATCTCTACATCGTTTGGCATTAATTGGCCTAATATAAAATGAATTTTGGGTTCTTTCTGCGTGTTGTAAAATATCAATTGATGCATGCCAGAGGCTACCTTGTAGTCATATGTGGTCAACGGCTTTCATTATTGTCATAGTTATAGAGGCGTTAATCCATAATTTCAAGTGAATATTCTCGGGATTTCCGCCGAGGTAAATATTTATAAATCATCAGCGTTTCCACTGACGACTCGTAGGGGAAGCATTTATTCCAAAAGCTAACTTATATTAATTCAATAGCCTGCGAATGATTCATCCACTAATTGTCTATTCATTTCATACTCTGTCAGAACTTATTTGTGTTTGAACTTAAACAATTATACGAAAAATTTAAGAATGTCATTTGTTTATCAAATGTCTGTTGCCTACATATTTCGTGAATTGAGGTTGTCAACCTCATTCCCAAACTTCTTTGATCTGATAAAAAAAGATACTCTCAACTCAAAATAATTCAATGAATAGGTCACTAGGGATATGCAAAAATACTTTTAAGGAAGAGGTTTGCGAATAAAACTAGCCCATGATGAGTTCGTTTGCCGGAAGTAAAATTATAAGAGCCAAGTCATTTGCCGGATTACTTTTTCCTTATAATCGCTTGCGTGTCTCAACATAAAATGCCCCAACAAAGCTTTGGAAAGTTATGTAATACCAACGAGTTATCGGATAAAGTATCGCTCCTCGGGAAGGTTAGAGGGTTTCGTGTTACAAAAGTTAAGAAACATCTGTTTTGGATGATTAATATCTCAAAAACAGAAGATGGTAGATTGCGATTCCTCTAGACCTGAGAAAAATGTGGTCTTCCACATGGCGGCTCTATGATATTTTTCTACGCTCTCACCTTGAGAACCTTATAAGGCAAGATTAGCAGAGATCCTTAAAAAAAACCCACGAGTTATTTTTCTAGCGATCACTCATGATGAAATTTGGTGTCTTCAGGTGTGTAGATTTTGCCCTCAAGAATATGAATGTGTTAGGAGCAGAGCGTCATGTAGGCATGCAAAGATGCTGAATCGTGAATTTCTCACGCTAGGAATTATATGCTTTGAATTTACTCGTGAAACTTAAATACTATATTTTAGCAATCTTCGCAAGGACAGAAGATTCTGTCAATTCCTGGCCGGATCTAACACCCAATGAATAGTATTTGAATATTTTCATGGAGAAACTTTTATTAGGGTAAATACATTTTCTGATTGCTAACTAAAAACAAAGTCTGCACTACTTTGAAATGGAAATCAAGTCATCACTCATTGAAGCTCCTCCATTTAGATTACTGCAGCCTGCGCGACGACTTTTCGCTATTATCCCTACTTGTTTTTAGACTTACGATTGTAAGACGCACTGATAATCAGGGGCTCCACTCCCACGTATATCACTGGCGAACATAATTTATTATTATAATAAAATTATATAAAGCTTTTTTCTGTGTTAAATAAAAATTTTTTGACTCATTTCTGATGGTATAGGGTTAGAATGAGTTTGAATCACGTGTTTTACCGACCACAAATGCATATTTCTCATGGCTATGAATTGATCAGTCTCATTGAAATCCACAAATATTAAAAGAGATTGAATGGTATAGATTTAAGTGGCTGCAACTAAGATAGAAATTGGATTGATGGAACTGAAATTATTTCTTGTTTTGACGTTAATGTAGTAGTTGTGAAGTATTCATATTTAGTTTCATCTAACGTTAAGAACTCGTTTCAAAAGTCAATGGAAGATGGTCCATCTACTGGGATGGGATATAAATACCGTGAAGTCGCTATTATTGAGACACAAAGTCTTCAACCTGCAGTTTCTCCCGTTCCCATTCAGCCATTCTCTCGTTCGTTTGAAATGAGGAACTTTGAAATGTTACCGCCCTCATTTCATGCGTTAATGACGTTATTTGAGTTCTGCGTCAGGGAAAACCTTTCTTTGAGGGAAGAAATCACTTGTAAGAGTACAAACAATAAGGAACCCTACGAGGTCAATGCTCAGGTCTAAGGAGTAGTGTAAAAGCTCAGATCCGCCCGTCATGAGTTCGCGACGTCATAAACTTATCTGCAAAAGCGTTAAAGACGTCAACTTTTCGAACCAATTAGCTCGAGGAGCAGCAACGGATCGAAAAACGGAAATATTTGGGTCTCTTAATTGTTTTATAGTCCGGTCAAATTATCCCAAAAAAATAGGAGGACCCTTACATAAATTCCCAAAAGTTGAAATTTTACAGGAACGTTAGGAATACCACATAAATGAAATCCTGAAAAGTCCCCATCGAACCCGTGAGTGCAAAACATTTATTCAAGGTCAAAGGTCACAAAAATAGGGTTTTTAATTGTTTGGCGAAACGGTTAGTTTTACGACAATTTTTTTTCGACCAGAATTGTAGATCAGGAAATTATCCACAAAATTATCACTATATTTTTTTCTCTGAGATTTATCATTTCTGTGAAAAGGTCATTAGAAAGAACAGCTGTGTTCTCCGTGGTATGCATGACTATATCGTTGCGCTCTCCGATCATTATTGGACAGCTCAATGGGATCGATGGGGACTTTTCAGGAATTCACAAGAGCGGTATCCCTGGAGTTCCTGTAAATTTTCAGCTTGCTGGGAATTTATGCAATTGTCAATGTCTATTTTGACCGGGCTACTAACTCTCTCACACAGGTAATGCAATGAAATCGGTGAGCGAGTCCATTTTACATACAAATCGACTCGCCGTAAAGCATCGAATTGTTAGCTAGACACCACCATTGGATAAGTAACTATTCCCCCTTTTTCATACACTATGGTAAATAGTTGGGGGTATTCAAATTCATTGAATGTCATATGACAAATTTCAGAGTTGGCAACGAAAAATCGTATACATTTAACCCACAACCTTCTTGATACCCTTCCACCCACCGACTACTCTTCAGATGCCAAAATATTCTCCTACTTAGCCCCGCAAACTATCGCGGATTGTGCAAAATGATTTGTAAGTAAATATTAGTTTTGGATCACTATTTGTGTCAATTAAATTCTTCGATGATTATAATGAATTCGCTGAGCAAAACAGAGTTTAAATTAATTTCCGCCACTTAAACTACTTACTGAAAAGCATCCTTAATTTGGCGAATCTCTTATTTCGGCGGTAGGAAGTGCGGGTAGGAAGCGTTGGATTCTGTCGAAAAGAATCTCTGAGCTCACGAAACGCGAGGGCCGGCGGCGCTAACGGAATTTCTCCCCGGCCATCGATATGAGCGTCACCGGCCGGAGGCAGTAGGGCTGGCGGGGGCATCGGCGCGTGCCATCTGATTGTGGGCGGCCGGTAGCATTATCCGCGAGGGGAGAGAGGCATCGCCACGGAGGGGTTAAAGGACTGCTTTTTAATATAGGGCGCAGCGCCATTCAAATTTAACTGCCTCACTACCGTTCAAAATCCATCTTAGCGAAAATTCTCTGGAACATTCTTTCATAGGATGATCTTCCAATTCTCTAGGAACATTTTGGATGTATTGAGCCAGGGGAATACATAGACGAGGCTCTATTCCGTCCTGGAGGAGCTTCAGCTATCGCGCAACTTGTTTTTTTTACCGAGGACCGCGGCCGCAATATAGAGAAAATCTCTTGATCATTCTTCTCATAGGATGGTCTACCATTTTTATAGGAACGTTAAATCTAGTTAAATCTAGTGGTAGCTCGCGTCAGAGGCGCAGCCAGGAATCAAGGCTAGGGGGGGGGGGGGTTTAGGCGCAACTAACACTGGGGGCTCTGAAGGTGTGGAATATCCGCCAGGGTAAGCGGGAGGTGCGAGGGCCCTCCCCTAGAAAAATTTTCAGATAAATGGCACAATATGGTGAGCTTCACGGCTTTCTGAGGGATATTTTATTGATCCTTACACAATTCTATAAGTAATATTAACAAAATTAAGTGAAGTGGATTAAACTTAAAAATTTCTCTAAGATCTGGGGGGAGGGTTTATCCCCCAAACCCTCCCTCCCCCCCTCGCCGCGCCACTGGCTCGCGTCGCCCTCATAACAAATCAAAACACTGTTATCCCTCTCCTTCCCTCTGCTAACCCTACCCTGAAGGCATCGTCGGGCTCATAATCACTGCGGCGTTCCCTGCAGGATCCAGGTCCAATCTCTCTTCAAATCCATTACGAGAAAAGTCTCAGTGCCAGAGTAATCTTCCCTTTATCTAAGAACAGCGAAACTGGTTTTGCTGGAAGTGGCTCGCGTCGCCTATGTTACGGCGCGAGATTCTTCCATCCCAAATTCTCACAGCAGTAGCCTAGCCCAGGGGTGCCCTCTATCTTATCGCAGAGATGCCTCTATCATTACTCTCTTCCGAAAACCCAACCATACTTGCAGAGCAGGGTAAAAAAGGCTTGTATACCCGGCCTCTAGAGGTTAACCTCGCGAGGCCCGAAGGCTCCGATCCCCTCTAATCATTTCAATCAGTATTTAAAAAATTAATGACGGATTTTTTTTCTGGTGACTTCGAATAAATTCTGAACGACCCGATATTAGATTGAATGAAGATCACAGAATTAAAGCAAAAGATCCAATATAGGAGAAGTTAAATCGTTTTCGATTTTTTTGGAGTGATCTGAGTCACTAGAGAATTCACCGCGATTAGCATCTGGTGGTTTGCCAGTCCAGGAAGCTGTTTAGGTAATCTGCTACTCAATTCGTCCTCATAGGCTTTTAACTCGCTCTTAACAACTCAGTGTATACTGCTGTGTTGCTCAACTATTCTGTAACCAAATGAATTATTTATGCGCGAATCCTGCCACATTTATTAGGGTGTTACTTTGATAACAGTCTAAAAGGTGTAACATGAAACGGATATAATATTGGGTAAAAATAATCATCTCTGCCTAATATACTACAGTTAATTTATTTGGCATCATATTGGTTTATATTAAGAAATATTGAACATTCATGTAGAAAGAATAGCTGTAATAGCTTATCTCGCCTGTGTTGGCTTTCACGGTATCAAGTAGTGATCAGTAAGGCAAGTAAGATAGTAGTAGTGGTATGAAATCCCTATGTTGATGACGCGTTCTCGCTATTCCCTTCGTTTCAAGCGATTCCCATATTACTGGCTATATTTCCGTAACCCAGCACCCATATATATACAAAATAATCGAGATAAAATGTCCCGAATGCGGAAATGCGACTAAAAAATGGGGAACTCTGTCGGTGAAACAGTATAGAAGTATTTATTCTTTTGAAAGTTACTTAAAAATGATTTAACGTGCCATAACGTTGTATTTACTACGATTTAATGTGAACTACCACCCATTCTTCGATGATTAGTTTTATTGTTTTGGAAAATTCCATGCCTTGTAAAAGATGCCTGAGTATACATACACTAGATTCAATATCAATTCCTCATTACCTCTCTACAAGTAACTCTCTTCCAAACATATTATCTGTAGTAAATCGAAGCAGTAAAAACTCAGTGGCTCTTCATTTCGGTATTAGATGCATATATAATTGCCGATTCTGCCGTTTTCGAATGTAATTATTGTTAAATAATCAATTGAACAAACGAAGTCCACCATAGAATTGTCAAATTAATAACTTGATAACTAACGTTGTTGAAAAACTAATCGGCACAGAAAATATTTATAAATAGATTACCTGAAAATTATATTGCCACCTGCTACAGCAATGATATCACACAAAACCGCTTGTCGTCTTTTCCGCGGAGCAGTTGCGTTTCGTGGTCACCGACAGCTGTTCGCCGCCTGCTCCCCTCGACCGCCGCCAATTCAAGTCCCCGCTGTCCCCAGATCCGCCCGTTAAAGTCTCCGAGAGTTTTAAGTCTCAGAGAGTTGAAGTCTCCTGTCTTGGTGCTGACGACCGATGTCCACTTCCACACCACAATCCCGTCCCCTCCGGCGTCACTCACTGATGTACACTCTCCCTGACGACAAGCACCCCGCACCGCACTGCACTCTCTTCGCTGGCGGCCGTTTCACTGGCGGTGGGCATCGCTGCATGCGGAAGCGGCCGTTCCACACGGCAGACCCTCCCTCGCTCATTTGGCCACGGCTCGCAACACGCCCCTCCGCTGCCAAACGAAGCGTGCCATAATATGCGTGATTGTGCTCCCTCCATTTAAGGGGCGGCGGCCTTGCCACTCCTTTAGCGCGCACCTTATGGATTTGGCTGCCCGCTTTTTTGACTCTTTGAGTCGCTCATTTCATATGCGTAACAGAAGAAAGATTATAGTATAAAAAAGTGTATAATGTATGCACGGGCATACTTAGCGTTTTATTTTCAAATTATTTTGATGCATGTGAGGTCTATATCGCTATCGTCAATGGTGAATCCAGAATATGGACAAGGGGGGCTAGGTTGGGGGCTGAGGGGTAACCTTCCAGCAGTAGTGGAAGTATAAGGAAAACAACTGAAACTGTTGAGGAAGGTTAAGCATAATATAAGTAATTTAATATTGGAGGATGACATTTTAATCAATTAGCAGGCCTGAAATGTTGGCCTATTTGAGACAATTCTTTTAGTAAGCCCTAACCTCTTCCCAAGATAAGCCTGTCTTTCTCTTCCGTCTCTCAACTCTTCAAATATTCGTTCTCCATCTCCTTCTTATCTTTCCTATTTCATTTCTCCCATCGTTATACTTCGAACTCTTTTGATACACTTGGAAATAAAATCCGACGGCCTTAAACTTTTAGGTATAAAAAAAGTCGGACTAGAAAATCCTTAATTGTAACTAGAGCAGAAATAATGTGGAGAAAAATAACATTGAAAGGGGAATAAAATTAAATGAAAATTCACACTCTCGCTTAATGTGGAAGAAATAAATGGTAGTTATTGTATATTTAGGTAATTTTATTTTCTCTTGCTTCTCCCTTCCCGCATTATTTTTTATCTTGTTCCAGTTAAGGATTTTCTCCTTCTGTGCTTTGAGCACATATTTCCACATATACATTTTACTTTACATATACATATTTTATTCGCGGTCGAAGATACGTTATTCACTTATAACTCTAACTAACCTTTTATTCCATCTGCCTAAATTCTCCTAATGCATACTTATTTCTTCCGCGTCGACCAATACTTCCCATATACTTCTTTGCATTCCTACACTATTAATATATTTTATATTTCAAACTATCTTTTTAGGGCTTATCCTTCGCAATTCGCCAATTACCTTCGTGTTAATCTCTAGAGATGTTGTTCTCACATTCTCGTGAGCCACGCCTATTGAGTGTCAAAGCACCAATGATAAGGTCTTGCAATTACTAAATTTCATGGACCTGGGGCCAATTTTTGGTACAAGAGTCATAGAAAAATGGATAGGGAGATTTATGTTTATTCGTTTTACAACGGTTTTCTTCGCATACGAAAGAAATATGTCATATTTAATGTTTACATTATGTAAACGGTAGTTTTCGAACGGAAATATGTCATAAAAATAGGTTCTTTCACTCGCAGGATTTCCGGTTGGCAATAAGTGAAGATGAAAATTGCAAGTCATGATGATGAAGAATAGAATATGCCTTCATGCCGAGCGTACCCCACTATTCTTGAGGTCGTTTTACACGGGGCACGGAATTGCGCAGGTTAGAACTGCTTTAATTTCCAAAATGGCGTGGAATTGCGCGAATGTATGAACGAAATTAGAACAGGGGCTATTTTGCCATCTCACGCCCACGCATTCTCGCATGTGTTCTAGCAATTCACCGCTTTACACGACGCAATTTTGACTGCGCCTTCGTACTTACATCAGATTGTGCAAGTACGTGCCCCGTGTATAACGGCCTTTACACTTTAGCTTCAGTAATTATATCATAATGGCCGTAAAAATGGAACGATTACTATTGCTTGTTATTATTGATCGATCAGGACATGAAATACTGGGCTATCTTAGTTTCCTACCTTATCTCCAACGGAATATTGTGCAGTGGCGTCTCTGCAATCACTTCGTAGGCCTATGTGCCAGAACTATGTGTAATATGACTTTATAAACATAGTGAGTGCTACAGATCGTCCACTGTCAATTTCATCAAAAATGTGAACATGATATCTTCGCTGAGAACTCATCGCTACTCTTTACTCAACACAGGACACACTTGTATTTTTTTCTCGGACTATCGTACTGGAAAACTCTCCGAAGCTCTAGGAAAGACCTTATCTTCCTGCCCTATCTCTCTTGAAACAATTCTCCGACCACGTCCCTCTCGCTTTCCTCCAAGGCATTATTCTCTTCGTTAAAATAAAGCAAGCGCCTCCACAGTGGCTGGCAGCATCCTGCCGTTCTAGCGGGTCGCATTTCCAGATGTGGCAATCGGCGCCGAGACTCGCGGATTGGCTCTGATCCGCGCTGTGGAATGGATGTTGCCGAAGATGAAAAACGGAACAATGAAAGAAAATAAGGCAGCAGAGTAAAAATTCAATGCGGAAAAATCAGCCAAAAGCATAAAATAGAGTATCATACAAAAAAGTATGCGGCAAATTTCGCGCATTTTCATTTGGAACTTAGAAAGTATTAAAACTGATTAATTAGGTTTGACTCTGGGTAAATTTCGCGAATTCACAATCAAAGAACAAAATTTTCCATTATATACAGAAACTTTATATTTCCTCTATGAAACTGGATTTTCTACGTGAGATGTGGTGGAAATTTTCCTTCCTAAATGAAAGAGATTTTGCAGGTTTCCCTTAAGAATGATGCGAAAGCTTCGAAAAGTATCGTGTAGTGTAATTAATAAAGTTTATCGGTAGAACCTGCAAAATCTCTTAAATTTATGATAAATTTTTACTGCACTGATATTCTGTGGATAATACGAATTTTTGTCATTCAATCATTGCGAGAGAATGGCTGTTTACGGAAGATTTTTTTTTGTCACAGCCCAACTTTTATTTCCATCAATCGAAGTTTTTAAAAACGAATTATCATTTCGCGTCATCGGGAACGACCTCATTTTACGGAGTTCAGCGCCTTTCAATCGACCGATCGATCCAGCCTTTATCGACCACCACCACACGAGATCGATTTCTATACGGGCATTTGACCACATCTCGGGTTCTGTCCCCTCCCGCTTGACATCTGTGCGTGCGCAATCCATTGGACGCGTTTCGCTCTTCATTTGGTTGTCGTTATGGTCCCGAGGAATGCTGGAAAAGCTCTCGAGCGAAGTGAATCACATGGGCGACACTCGACTTCCGGCCGTAAGTCCATTGTCCAAATGTCCACTCCCCTTCTTCCGGCCTCGTTGCAAGGACATTTCCCCACACGCATATATGGGTGCGATCCACATTTAATTGCGTAGTTATGTGGACAGTCTTTCATCCGTATCAAAACAAAAAAATAATATTCAATTATAATTGCAAAGAAACCCGGAGGCATCATACCGATGGAAGTTAGGAATTTTACCCCTATAATATGGCGATGAATCGGAAATACTGCTGTATGGAAGTGAAACGAACAGTTCCTCTACTAATACGAAATGATGCAGTTACATTTGCACGAAGTATGTCCAAAGGCTATCCAGCATGGGGGGGTAGGAAGGGGCAGCTGCCCCCCTAGAAGCAAAAGTCTCAAGTCTTTAAGGAAAATCAGGACTGGATTGAAACGAAATTTTTCAATAAATTTTCATTAAACCCACGAAAAATGATATTTGTACAAGGCATGTAACTATAATAAGTTTTTTCAAGCAAATAATTTATATAAATAATAAAGCGCTGTTATGATTTTCTTAAAATGTTGGTTTCATTAAGGTTTCCATGCTAAAATGTTACAACTTGAACGACTATGGCTTTCCCCTAGTTTTGATCCTGGGTACGCCCTTGCTATCCAGCTATTCATTGATACTCCTTTTTCAAAATGGAAAGGATGAGAAAAAAAAGGCTTAATTATGTGTAGCCTTTAACTTAATAATGAGACTGAACATATGTGTAAACCCTCGAAAGACTATTCATTTATAGCGTTTTGTAATGTACGCTGCATCACGGTATTCCATGCACTTAAGGAGCAGCCGCGGACTGCGCGGCACATTAAAAACATCGATTTTATATTTTGTTTTGCGAACGATCGCAGATGATTTCTCTAAATGGACACTCTGAAAGGTTTCATTTAATTTCAACGTGAATATCTTAGAGCAACTCGTTGTTCTTTTTATATTTCTACGTACGGGCAAAATGTTACTGAAATCAGCGTCCACCATTTTGCAATGTATCGACGATAAATATTACAAGACAGTGAAGAAATCACATTATAAAAAAATGTAAAATCAATGTAGTACTAATACATTATAGCCTTAATTCAATTCATTTGCTATAAGTTGTGCACTTTCCAAACGTCGAGTTCGGTAATACCCGTGGTCAGGAGGCAGCTGCGGACTGTGCCACACGTTTGAAAAATCGATCTCAATATCGGCGTCGTAAGCGGCCGCAATTCATCTTTACGTATCACACTCGACAGGCTTTATTATATGTGCGAAGTAAATACATCGAAGTTACTCGAACATCCTTTTTTCAATACATCTACGTAAACTCAAAAATTCAACGAAAAAGTGTCCACCATTTCGTATCGTATCGGGCACAAATACTACAACTAAGTCGTGAAAGTTGATGATAAATAACAATAACTAATCTTTTAATGATATTGTAGATATTTATTACTATTTAATTAATATATAAGGTGTGCCATTGGTTTTAACATGCTGGATTTCGACAAAAATTGAAGGCGGACATTTTTGCGCAAATTTTTGTTCCTATTTGAGCATTTCCATGAAAATGTCAACTTTTTCTCACAAATTAAAACTTAGGCTTGAAATATTTTATCTTTATAAATCAACAGCTAATTGATTGAATTTCAAGAAATCAATGTTTGAAATATTATTCACAGTCTTATTAAAAGTTTTCAAACTATACTTTGATTCACAGAGTTTTGAAGATGTTTAAAATCATTACACTTAGGAGGTTACCCTGGCAGTAATTCCGTCACGTGTTAATTATGGGCTTATTTAGAAGGTATTTCGATGATTAATTTTTGTTTCTGTACATGAACATCACCTTCATAAATGTTTTTTGATCATGCACAGTTAAAAGTTTTACAATTTTTTTGTATTTCACAATTTAATTGAAATATCCTATTGCATAATTTTCTCTAAAGGTAATACCGTCACAAATGGAATTGCCCATTTGCAAAACAAAAACATGCAATAATGTATAGACAACAGTTGTGCAAAGTTTTAACATCCATGTTAAAAACATTTTGTGGAATCGACGTCAGCGACGCTAGTGGCGATTTTTGTAAAGTCATTTCAATTCACGGTGAATGACAACGCATATAAAGCCGACTGGGGAATTCTTTGTTGTAATATTCGCGGCAATGAAAATTGGCAGAGCGTATCCTCACCGTCGCTTACTTCTTTCGTCATATCCATCCATCATATCTCTCTTGACTCGCTGGAATTTCATTTTTAATCGTCGTCTGATGAAGGGCGCTGCTCTGCCGTGTAATTGTGCAGCATCCATGTCAAAACATTGCATCCTCCCCATCAAATTGTTTTCTCATGAATAGGAGCGATGCTTTGGAATTTCACGTGCGTCACTGACGTATTTAGAGTCATGTTTCACGGTTAATTTTCAGCCTTCATATGAAGTGGTCATCGAGGTGACCCCCAACGCTGTATGAGGAGCAGCATGTGAACTTGAGCATTCGCTGTGCTGTAGAAATCTCTTCTTCCACTGAATTCACCTCATTACCATCTCAGAGAAAAGGTATTCGAGGGTGCGCCTTGGTACTTGCGCCTGCGATCAAGGTTGAAATGGAAGAAACTTAGATCACGTAATGACTCCCATAGGTCTTATAAACTTACTACGACGATAGTGTTTTGTTATCATATTATTTATTTCGATTCAAAACTTTATATATATTTACTTTAGTTCTCATGAAGAAGGAAAAATACAAGGATTTTAATAAAATCTATTTATAAGTCTTTAATTTGCAACGTTTCAATTTCCTATAGTAATACAGAAGTTGGGGTCAATGTTGGCCTTGGCTTTTGGTTAATGTGCAGCCATCGTGCACGCTCTTGTTCATATTTCTCTGATATTACGCTCCCTCTAGTGTTTCTTTGCATCATAGGTTTGCATCATATTCATTTGCATTTTTCCATGCATACTCTACCCATTCTGCACCGCAGTTATCTTCAGTAGCGAGCAATAGGGTAGTTTCCTTCATCAAAGAAAACGAAAGGCATTGATTGCGATTTGTTACCCAACAGTTAAGTATTCATAGTATACAAATTATTTTGTTTTAGAAATCCCAATTTAGACGAATGTTAATGGTCAATTTTAACCTCATTTGAAAAAGGCCAGATTGGCGCCCATGCGATGCCACTCCACGTGACGTCACCTAGGACCTAGTTTCTATACGAGTAGATAGGAGTTTTAAATCGTCTGAGATTATCAATGCATACATGAGGCACAGAGCTCAGGGAAACATCTCTTAATAATCACTTATAAAACTGGCTATGGTCGGAGAGTTTCCTACGTTTGATAGGGTATTAATAATCCTTATTTAAGCCAAGCGCTAACTGCTAACAGGGTACTCTACGCTACCACCATGCTCGGCAGCAAGCAGCCTGCATCGTAGCGGTGTTCATAGCCTCACCCAGATGGCCTCACACAGCAGCAGCCGGACGTCACAAGGGCTTTTCCAAGCATTCATACTTAGCCGTCGCGCTTTCCCGCGCTTTAAAATTTTCACTTTTCATTAAATCGTGAAAAATAGATATCGCCATTTAAAAATCTAAAAGCGTGAAATACGTGCTTCGGGAGTAATAATCTTTCGATTTAGACAGTAAAAAAATAAAAGGAAACCACCCTATTCGCCCTATGTAAAACACCGCGTCCAAATATTTCCATTTTACGCAAAAATGTTAATTATCACCAGGCGTTTGAAGCAATTTTTCATGTCAGTTTTGATTGAATTTAAGACTAGCTCAGATTCTAATGGCAGTTTGTGGGAGTCATAGCTAAATGCTCTCCTTAATACTTTATTACGTAGAATATCATTTTTCCAAAGTCTGCGCATGATTAATTTACAGAATAAAAACGGAAACTTTTCTTAGCCAAATAGTAATGTTTTGCTGTACTACTCAGCCAGGACATCGATATAGAAGAATCCAATTTTTGGTAGAATAAAGCCGAAAATTTCATGGTCTTAATAGTCAAATTTTAAAGCCAATTAAGTCGTCGTTCCTCTGTGAAAATGAATGCATGGCGACGAAACATGCATTAACAGAAAGCTTATTCTAATTTTAATTACGTACTCGGAAGAAAAAAAATTATCGCAATTTTGATTGGGGTTATGACATAAAAACGACCCCGTTTTCTGACACTGCGGCGGATGATGTTACTTAGGCGTCGTGAAACTTCATAATCATCTCGAGAAATGTAATTTATTTTCAATTGTTAAAAGATATAATAAAAAATAAAAAAATGTGTAATTTTTTTAATAATTTGCATACTTTTTCACATACAACCTTAATAGAAGAGCAAAGTTATCTCGGAAATCGGTGAGTCTATCGCCACGGAAAAAATCCGTCCGTAAGAAAAAAACGATTAAAATGACGCTACGTTTAATTAAATAGGTTAGAATACGTTGGATAATCGATACTGGGTATTTAAAAGTAATAAAACTGCGAACACTTCACCTCCGGATGGAGACCTGCGCTGCAGAGAGGAATGGATTGAAGGGATACAAGGAACTTTAAATTTGATACGCATTGTAATTCTCCGAGTTTTGATGTTTACATAAAAACGATGATTCTCAGGAGTTTAGCTGTCCAGTTCATTCACCTCTGCATTTTCAGGAAACCCTTTCGAAACCCCTTCTTGCTGGATTAAAGTCATAAAAGCTCTTTCCGCAAATCGGAGGGTCAATAATTCCTTGGGCGGTGCGGATCAAGTGGCGAAACATTCTAAAATCGATTGTATCACCCCTATTTGGATCGGTTTCCATGGTAAAGGATTATGCGTGACCTATTCCAATTGTTTGACGCCGGCGGTCATCCGGGGGATGGGGCAAGTCGAAAGGGGCCGTGGGAGCAGAGCCTTGGCCGCGACCCCCGAGGGCCCATTATACCCCTTGGTGAGGGCATTGCACTTCTTCGCGTGAAAAACCGAAAATAGATACGCTTAAGTTCCAAGCCGGAAAAATCATATGCTCGGAAAAATAATAGCATCAATCAGAGTCGCATAAATTCGAGTTGCTATAGGTAAACAATAAAAAGTATTAAATATGGTGTTCCACAAGGGTCCATACTCGGACAGCTGCTATTCTTAATGTACATAAATGACATTGAAAAAGCAATACTCTTCTCAGAAAAAGATAGCCACATGGCGCTCTATGCAGATGATATCTCACTGATAGGTGCCCATCCGAACTCACTTCAGTTGGAAATTGACATGCATACCATGGTGAACACAATATCTCAATGGCTGTCTGCCAACAATTTGCAACTAAATCTAAGGAAAGCAGATTTCATGACATTTAGTAATAAGGATCACCGGACAAGCATCTCAGTCGAAGTAGAAGAGAGTTTGATTTCCAAGGTGGAATAAATTAAATTCTTAGGTCTAGTAATTGACAGTAAATTAAATTAGAAGGCACGTGTAAATAAATGTTGAAATAAGCTATGCTCAACGATATTTCTTTTAAAAAATCTGGCGAATTACTATGCCCATCAGAAATCCTAATCCCCTATATACCATGGTATATTTGAATCTGTGGCTAGGTATGGCGTTGTCTGTTGGGGAAACTCGGCGCAGAAAAATATAAAAAAAGTGTGTAAGAAATGTTTAATTATTGCTTTGAAATCATACTGTTTTCAAGAAACAACGACAACACAGCAATCGAAGGTTACATCTGCAATGACAAAGCGCGCGCATTCTAGAAGTGTTTCTTGCCTAGTGGAGGTCATTGACACTTCCCTCCCTCCTCAGGTGTTACAAGTGTCATTGCTACCTAAATCATTGCAAATATTGTATAGATTTGACAAATAACGCATTATGATTGCAAAAACGAAAAAGAAGTCTATTGCGGTCATATCCGCGCGAAAAATGTAGGCGCTAAAACGCAAAGTTACGTATTTTCGTTTTTATTGGTAAAATATCGCAAACAAATATATTTTTATTCTTCAAGATCATTGATCAGGAAAATCAAGAGTCCGGACTAAGCTGATCCGTATGACCGAGAGCCTACTGCATTTAGTATTTATTAATCAAGCTTTATTACGAAAACTAGATATTTTTGTTGAAAAAAAACGGAACATATGGTATCACAAAATTTAATACCTATATTGCCTTAAAAACTCACTAAATTACAGAAAATACTAAAAATGTATGACCCCTCGGTGGAGTGCGCCCCCCCAGCATTTGACTCACGAGCCGCCACTGTACGTGTATCTCTTATTCACGTCCTTAATCTGTTCCACGTAGTCTATTCGTGGTCTTCCTTTTCCATTCCTGCCATCCAGTTGTACCTCGACTCCATCAGGCATTGATGTCTCATGACAGTGGCGTAACCATGGGGGGGGGGGGGGGGGGGGGAGTGAGGAGATAGATCCTCTTCCAGAAGCCTAGGAGAAATATAAAAAATATTTAAAACTCATGGACATCCAATTACTCTCGTCGGGATTGAAGGACGAAGGATTAATAAAGGCAAGTAACAGACGAAAATATATTCTATTTGAGTAATTAATTTACATGGATTGATTTCAATTTTATTTGGGTTGAACAATTGTTGTGTTCCTCCGTTTCTTCAGCGCATTCCATGCCGAGCCCAGGAGGCTGCGCTTTCGGCTCGTTATCCTGTTTAACGTGGGGATTCCCCTTCCGGTCCCCTTCGGTTCCGGTCAGGCATATACCAAGCACCCCCGAGGTCAGAGTAGGGCCGTGACCCTCCTCTGGCCCCGTTCATTCTCAATCACTCCACAGCTTGCTGAGTGAGGTACCCATGGCCTCCTTTAATACTAGTATAAAAGAAGGTCATGCAGGAACCACTCGTGGAAGATGTCATCCATTGAGAAGTCACCTCCAGCCATCAGGCTGCGCTCGAAAGACCCATGGCCCCTCTCAACCAGCGGCTGAAAGTGGTGATAGGACCCCGAGCCCTCACCGCTGCCATCGAGGGGGGCAGGTAGAAGCTCCTCCTCTCCTTCGTCTTCTATGTCCCCCAGATAGCCTTCCTCCGAGATTACGCTGGACGCATCCAGCGAAATCTCGGAGGGATCATCTCCCTCCACAACTCCCTCCATCACTGCTTCAGCCAGGACCGTCACCTCCTCCTCCGTCTCCTCCTCCTCCTGGCGTCCGCAGCAGCAAAGAATGCAGCCCATTTTATCTCTTAGAAATGGCTTAAAGATAACAAGTCCACAACTAAGCAGCTAAAAAGGCCAAATGAAAAACCCGAGAAGTGGTCTCCATGGAACTCCCATTGTTGCTCAGCGCCAGAGCCTTGAACATCTCATCCATGCTAACGAATGAAGTGTACTTGAAATCAATTGTTGCCTCCGACGTGATTGAGATTTTAGGGTAATCATAAGATTAATAAAGCTTAAAAGAGACATGGTATAAAACAATATTTAATCCTTTGAATCAAAAATTATTTCGATTTCAAATTGAAATCCCTCGTTTTTATTGATTTTAAAAATTTATTCTCATGTGAGAAATCAGAAGCTGGTTCAATTTAACTTTGAATAAAGTTACATCAATTATTATTGCTAGCGGAGGAAATTAACCATAAAAATGTGGTTTGATTACTCGCATATTATACTTTTAAATATAGCGAGGTGGAAATTGCCATTACCTCGCAAAACAAAAAGTTGTAATACCTACACTACGACATTGAAGTGCAGTAGTCCATACGTCCTTCCCCAACCTGATTATTTCATATTGGAACAAGTAGAGCTGCTTCCGCATAGTTATTGGATTTCCCCCAGTGACGCACCGACATCATTGTAGGCTTGGGACACTGCTCAATATAGGGCCTACCCACTATCTGAAATTTATCACATTCACTTTTTAATACAGAGAAAACTGGAAAAAAAATTTGGAAGCATAAACTGGAGGTGCGACCTGGGGAGGTTCCGCTGTGCTATAAGTTCTATTGTCATTATATTTGAATTTAGAGCGTTAAATATATAGGTAATTAAAGACAGTTCAAGGACCGGATAATAATGAAAGGTGAATTTTTGAGAAAAATAGAAAATAATGATGGTCACTCGGACGGTAGAATCGGTAGAAGGTAGGTTTCGACAATTTCTGCTGAACTTATTTGGAGCTTACAGTTGCAAAAAATGTGTCCTCTAGTCAAGGGGAAGGAGCTTCATGTGTTTTTGAAATCTCATTTTTGCAAAAATTGGTCATCGTCTTGTTCTTGAACTCAGGTTTTCAGATCGTGGTCAATTCCTATGCATGCTTTGCGCATTTATTGAACAGCCTGCCTACCACTCTCGCAACTTGCCACCAATTCGATGTTTGCCCCACCAAATCGCGTAGTTTCATCCTTATTAACATTAGAACTGCAAAATTAACTCAAAAATTTATATGCATTTGTGTTTTCTAGGGCCGCTCCCAGACTTCTTGTGGCCGGGGGTAGAGTTTGGCTGTGAGGCCCCCTCCCCCGAAGAGAAATAGCGTTTGAAAATTCACTAATCCAAGGCCCCTGGCCCGGGGCAGTCTGCCTTGGTCTGCCCCATCTGCCCCTTCTACCACCCAGTGTGCGGCCCTGGTGATTTCTATGCTTAGGATCTCAACATCCCTAATCCTGAAATTATAGCAACACCTATGGAAATTTATAAGAGATCACTTCTCGAAATATAATAAGCTGAGCATCAGGATAAGGAGTTTTTTTTACAGTTTTATTTTGCCTTTAAGAATGGTCCTGGTCAGTGGCGTAACTATGGGGAGGATTGATGGGGGATAGTTATCGTGAATGACCGTAAATAGTAACTTTAAGAAGCTATATTATTTTACGAAGTTATTTTTAAAGAGAATTTTTGTTCGTTTGGATATTTTTATTCCTATTTATTTATTTCACGCTAAATTTATTTTTATTTCTACGTTTTTTCCATGTCCTAATTGTCACATAATTCAATTAATGATTTGCTTTATTTAAATATTTTTGTTTAATCGCTGAATTGGAAACTTGCGTGAGCGAGGAACATTAGAGCAGTAGAATGTCGTTCCCAAGTTAATAACCCGTTCTATGTAAACCATTCGGGGCCGTCCCTTGCCCTTCTTCACGCCCACCTGTCCCTCTGCGCGATCGTCCTCATCAAGATATCCTGCAGGGGCGGCCCGGGGCGATTGGGCACGGGGGCTCATGATGTGGCCCTCCTTTCAGGGGTATTAGGGTTTCTTCCCCGAAAAAATTTATGATACCACATACCTGAAATTAGATTTTGGTGCTATTGTGAAGAAATGTTAATTCAAAAATATCACAATTTCGTAAGGAAAATACTATGAAATGTGACAATTTCAGAGCTTATAAAAGTAAAAAATTACTATGGTTTTATGAACTATTAAGTGAATTTGTTCCTTGAAACAGCACCGAAATCTAAAAATCCTTAAAAATAAGCTTTTTGAATGACCCTTTCAAAGAAGCACCATATTCTCTTTTACTATTCGACGGCTTTATTTTATTATTAATTTTTATATAATTTTATTACTCTGAGAATATTGTAAATAAAGCAACCAATGAAAACGTAGAATTTTATAATTGTAAAAAATATTTTGGCCCAAGTAGTATAATTTTTTTATTACGACTTTCATATACGCTTCGCGATTTAAGCGAGCCTTGTGGGGGTTCCCTAAGCTCGCGGCCCTCGGCGATCGCCGACTGCCCTTGATATCATGATGCGGTGAACTAAGTTGTCCCATGTTCTTTCTGTTTTTAAAAGACTTTTTCTTCTCTGCAATTATCCTTATTTCTTACTCAGTCGATCCATTTTATCGTTCTCCATTAGAACCTCATTTCGGATGCTTCCACTCTTGACTTCTCCCCTGCTGTCAACGTCCAAGCCTCATTCCCATGCAGAAAAGAGCCCCATATCGTTGGCTAAGTTCTAACAACACGTATCTCAAAAATAGCAACTTTCAGGAGAGCAAAAAAACGATTTCCAATTGTATGCTAAAATTAATAACCAAAAATTCACGAAACTGAAAAATATGTTGGCACGGTTGTTGGCAATACATTATTACATGTTTCGACTAAAACCATTTTTCATAAGTCATTTTTTCAAACAATAGGCATAGCCTCGAATTTGATCCAATTTCGTAATTAGAAACCTAGATTAATAGCTGAGTACTTAAACAATTATACGACATCCATTTAGTAATAAATTTAAACAGTAGCAGAAGGGAATGCATATAATTTATTTCTATTCATAAGTTAACGTACGTTAAGGTGTTGGCTTCTCATCCTAGGGGTCCGAATTCAAATACCGGTGAAGGCGGAGATTTTTCCAATATTTCCCTGTGCCTGCTAGAGTACTTAGATGAAGGCACTTGGAGCACAGCACTGCTTTCGTCGGACGGTGTTACAAGTAATAAAACAATTACCATGGATACTACCGTGATAATGTAATCTTACCTTTCCCTCTCTACTCTTGCTGCTCATGGGGGCTGATGTTTTAGCTTTCTTTTTTATTGCATTGACTTCATTACATTATTACATTTAATCTGCTTGAATCCAGGAAGTGCATCTGGTGGCTGGTTTCAAAATATTTTTGTTGTAAATTATAACATAAACTTGAATAATTACTTAATAATGTGTAACAGCAAACAATATATCAATTCTGTTTTAAGGAAATGGATATGCCCCAAAATTGAGCATTGAACACCGTCTCTCATTTAGAAAATTATAATACACACAGCAAGGTCCTCATCTTAGGATATATTCCTCCTCAAGCCTTTTCAATGAATCGATATCATTAATACTCCTCTTCCGTGATGGCTTGTGATATGACATTCGTCCGAGACGTCAGCGATAACCGCAAATAAACCGCCGTGTACTCATCAGGGTCGGTTATTGGTGGATGCGAAGTGCCCGCTGAGTTGCCATGCGACGCTGTCTCCGAGTCTCCTCGCCATTGCAGTCGTAGCCCATGTCATGGTGATGCTGTTTTTTGAGATGATGTACTGTAATTAATTGGAATTAGTATGCTACATTATGACATTTTTACCCTAGAAAAACTCTTCCTTTTAAAATAGCCAAGCCTATAAGACTCAGGTCACTGAGGTAATTTACAATATACATTTACTTTTATTGGTGGAGAAAAGGTCCCACTAGTTCTCTTAAGATATTTTCATCGCCACGACAATTGTTTTGTAGTCACTCGAACATTTTCATGAAATAATTCATAATTTATTTGGCGATAGATGCTCTCAAAGAAAAGGTTTAGTGATTTGAGAAGTGCAGATGGACAAAATGCTTCTTAAGAAGATAGAATAGAAAGGTAGAAGGAGATAAATGCATGGTGCCTAAAGGGCGCCTTATTGATAGTTGGAATTTTAAGTATTTCATTGATTTTTCCCAGGTGAGGAAGAAATTTCATTTCAGAAACACGCGAAAAAATGATCTCTACATTCTCTTTGGATTTTCACCGCGTCAGATCGAAGGTGAACTTTGGACCTGAAGACGCTGACTACAATGTCAGCGAAACTGTTGTCGCCAAAAGCAAACGTAGGTGGTGGAAACCCAAAGAGAATGCAGAGATTATCTGGTCAACGCTGCAGAAATCTTCGAAATATGCGAAAGAAACTTAACTTCGATGATAATGTGAATGCTAGAGACACCTTGCTTGAGATTCTAAAATTTGATTTACGTTGAAGAAGGAAAAATGAAATATTACTTCAAACGTGTGAAAGGAAGTTTCTCTAAACATAAAGGTTACATATCGAGAAGAGCTTAGAAAGTATGGGCGTCAGAGAAGACTATTTGAAATTAGACTTTGTTTGAATGTTTTTTCCTCATCCGTCAGCCTTGCGATCACCTGCTGATTCCACGAGCACGAGACCGACTTAGCGCTGTCCCCCAGACCGTCGCGAGCCGCGCTCTTCAAACCTTTGGCCACCTATGTCCTCTCGGCTGGTAGACTCGGAATCCGAAGCAGGTCCGCTTTGGTGGCCACGGAGTCGGAGGGAGGACCTGGGAAACATAAAAGGAAGATCAGTGGCGCTGCGTCCGTCAGACATTCTGGTTCTTTTGGATGGAAAATTTCACAAATATTACAAAAGAGGAATAAATATGTTGTCACCCACAGCGCATTTAAATGGGTTTATAATAGTCACGGCGCTGACGGACAAACTGATGCGAGTTATATGAAGAAATAAGGAATTATTGGGGATATTAACGGAAATTTATATACTTGATTATCACTGAAATTCGAAAATTTTCAATGCTATTATTCGCAATCGAAAACAGAATACTGCAAAATATATGTTAAAAAAGAGGATAACCTTGCACTCATATCCGCGCCGCGGACATTATTGAAAACTGAATGAAATGCGACAGAGGAGGCGTGGGAAATCAGCCTTCTTTGGGGTGGAATGAGGCCTCCTCTTTGCTGTCTCCTTGGCATTTCCAATCGCCGGCGTGGTGCCCTCTGCATTAGCCTGCTCTTAACGAAAGGCGCCAAGGGGACCACGGCTTAACGTCCCATCCGACGGACCGAGTGTTGCGCTTGAAAATGTCCTCCATACAACATTCGAACAGGGATCGGGAAAGCTCTGAAAATCTATCACAAAAACGGGATTTGAACGACACGATTGATGCAATGAAGCTTATCATTGAAGTGTTCGTTTCAAGGAAGGACGGCACAGGTATACCAAAAATGATTTGTTCATACTCATAAATGAAGAGTTGAAAGAAAATTAAAAGCTTACCAAAAGTGGCTAAATTTAACAGCAAGTGCCCATATTGGGGGCATGAAAACAGAGTGAGCAATATTTTTGTTGTCCATATTTCATAAGTTTTCAGAAAGACAGATCAAATCATATCTCAATGGCTCAAGTATTGACATACCTTGTTCTTTGCAGATAATTTTTAATCTACAAATCTAATAAACTATTTTATTTAATAAATTTTTAATTGACTGTGCCTATATATTAGACGGATTCAATATGATAACCAGAAACAAAGAAAAAAAGGGATGCCACAAAAGTCACCAAGCAAACCAAAAAAAATTCAGGCGATACTTCAAAATAGGAAAATATCAACGATATACTGGGATCAAAAAGTTGGTTTGAATGTGGATTTCAAGTTTCTTTTGGGGGTGTATTATTGATTCGGATGTAAGTTAAGCACATGGTACATTTTATTTGAGTTGCACCTTCAAATCTATGTATAATAATTGAAAAAGGATTTAATGTGAAAAAAATTATCCAATATACCTTCTTTGAATAATGCTCCTCCGTAGTGTTTATGATTGGCAAGTGGATTCATTAACACTTTAAACGAAATGTGCATATTTGTAAAAGCAACTTGACGCAATAAAATTAACATAACGGATCACTCTGCAACTATTTGCCGTGAAGCAAAACCTTTATTAGTTAACTACGTAAATTACAAGCGTGTATGACGTCGCGAAATGAATGTCGGTTTTTTTTGTGTTGAGGGTGGCGCCCCGAGTCGCGCGCCGATATTTTGTCCCCCAACCCTAAATTCCATCCACAACCCTGAGGACTCTTCCTCACCCTGACCACTGGATCCACGCAACGACGCACTTCCCGACCGCCTTCGCCATGCAGTCGAACTGAAGAACAGGCCAATAATTTTGACTCTACCTCGGGCTATATGTGCATGACAACCTCCCCTCATATACTTAGTGATTCCCCGCCCTCTCATGGCTGTAAGTAAGGAGCAATGCGTCACTTAAGGTTTTCCCCTCAGTCCTCATTCCTTCCCAGTAAAGTTTGAGTCTCACAGCGGTTTGGTTAGTGCTGAGATGTCGACGTTTGTCGCTGAAGAGTACTGGTGAGTATTATTCTCGCACATAACCAATTCCTCCATGCTATTTCTACTTATTTCATCTTAATTTTAGTGCAAGAATGCAGTGTTCTTTGGCAGTAGGATCTAGTCAAAATTAATGAAGTTCTTGCACCCGTATTCTGTTTAGACTTCTATCTTTCGTAACTGCTATAAAAATCTGGTTCCAACAGCAATTTCTCGTGACGAAACGTATTACCACGTACGTTTTACTGTATGGATGAATGGAATTTGGTTCACATATTCGCATATGTTTGGTTCAATTACAACTTTTCAGAAGTGTACGTGAACTTGTACTGGGAACAGAATCATGAAACAAGACGTAATTGCCTAATGGCTCAAATTGGTGGACATAGCAGGCATTTCCGCTGTGACAATTCCTTCTTGCCATTCGGTTAGAAGTATGGTGTCATCAGTACTATTTTTGTGCTGTAGCTTAAGAGCATTTTTTATTATTTACAGTTAACGAAAGGTGGTGTGAATAATTCAATTAATCGATTGAATGAAGGTGCATGGTTAAAATCAAGCTTTCAACCACCCCAACGAAGGCTTCGGGTCAACCCTTGGAGTGTTGTCATCGGTCATACTGCTAGCAGTATGCATGTCTCAAGGAAATAATGTGAAGCTTCCTGCTGTGTTAGTGAACTGCATGAGCGAGTGTTCATCCAGCTATACAGTGAAGTGAAAGTGTCAATGGTTCATCTAAAAATTTGTTGTCTGTTGTGTGGTCAGTGTGAAGTGTTAGTGTATGCATGTATTTTGAAAAGTCGTTGTTTTAAAGCTGAGCTCTACCGCCGATGGCCCTGGCAGCAAATGAATGGTAGGGATTCTTCTCCTCTTTCAGTTTGATTCAATATGAAGCTTGAAAACTCTTTGCAGATATTCTTGTATAAAAACTTGTTTTAGCAGCAACTTTTTCTGATCAAAAGGAGAATCCTTTGACGAAAATTGCGGCGTCTTTTTGAAAATGCACTATATAGTTAGAATGATGAATCTAGTGTTTTTTGTGATATATCGAGATTAGCTCGTTGGTTATTAAATGCTATTTATACATTATTACAAATAAGCTATTTATGTCCTGGAGATCTAATAGTGCTGGATACTTTTAATATCGTGTAACCAGGAAACTTATTTTACTGGCTCGACTTTTTGATTTGCGATGCGAAGCATAGTGTACTTACCAATGTTCTAATGCATAAGTTTTAAGGTTCAGCAGTCACGTGTCATGAGTTTAAATTTTTTGATCTAAGTGCCAACAACATGCGGATATAATTGTCAAGGAAGTATGTATTTAGTAAAATTTTAGAGAAAAAAGTGACACTCTGAAGAACAACAGACTCGCCAATTGAGAGTGCTGGGTTAGAGAGAGAGAGAAACGTATTTGGTTGGGGGAAGTGGATTAACTTATTTCCACCTTCCCAATTCTCTGTCGAAACATGAATGTGCCACCCTACGTGAAGCAGTGACAGCGGCGGACGGGACTTCATTTGACCGTTTATTTCTCCTATGTCATCCACTCTGTTGAAATCCTGGCTGGAAAATTTTCGAGTCGTTTTCCTGTGTCTCTCCTGAATGACATGACTTAAAAGGACCTCTCGACCGAATACATCTTCTTAATTATGTTTATATTAGTGGCCATATATCTTTCTTGGCACATAACTTGCTAAAATATAAAGGTTATTTTTTGCATTTTTGAGGGTAAATATCTTCAACCGATCTTTAAAATGTGGTTTTAATTTTAGAAGCTCAGGTGGTAAATCAAGATCTCTGCATATTTAGCGATTAATTTTTTTATTTAAGATAATCCCTTCCCCGTACTTTTTCTTCGTCACGTAGTTTACGGAAAAATATAATCTGTTTGGTAGCTGGAATTGTGCTGAAGCTGAAATTTATAGAATTATTTCTAGACTGCTTTTTTTTGCGGCACGCAACTAACGCACACTATTACACTTAATTGCTGTGATCTCAGACCGTCTCATAGGCATACCGCTTATTAGCTCATAAAGTGCGCATTAACTGTTACTGACAATGGTTATATTCCGAAGAAAGGTTAATTGCAACTTGTTATCATTTTTGACATGTTTAAACATACTGAAGATGCCATTTTCTTTAATTGAATGAATGATAAATTAAATTTAATAAACCATTATGAATTTATTTAATGAAAAATTATTAACTCATATGATTGAATTATAACGATATTGCTTATCTCGAGTAAGATTCGACGATGAAAACCAAAAATTGTGGATGTCTTCACGAAAAGAAAATCAATCCTATCAGTCCGTTCATATATTTTTCGTCGAGGTTGCTGGTTTTGCGGGTGAATAATATCTTTCCGATGGTTAATTAGGCTACAGTGTTTGTTGGAGAACTTGCCAGTATTTTCCGTAAGCGACGAATACGACCCTTGAATTGAAATTAATAATGCTCAATGTTGATTTCCTTCAATTTTAAGGTTTTCAATCGTCAGTAAATATGATAAATGTATGACCATGAAGTGAATTGTTAAGGGGAGAATTTCTATGCACTAATGCAAACACAATTGTACTAATCGCATAATGGTAATGTCATTATCGCTCATGAAGTCCAATATATCTATTCACTGCCTATCTTCGCTATTCACTCTCGTTTTCAATTATTTTACGTGATTAGCTACTTGAGTGACATGTTTATGCCTGAGTGCAAAATTGCAACCTTTGTTCACTTAGACATTAAAAATTCATGTTCTCACTTACCTCAGTCAATACCGCTGTTTTTTCTTATTTGTAGTTCTGTAGATAGCTCATAGATACTGCTCTCCATTATCATTCCCCGGAATGAGACTGTGACTTCAACGAACGAAGAAACGGCTGAAAAAGACTAAAAAAAAAATAATTTAAAAAATTAAAACTTGCAAAAATACATTCTATCAAAACGACGGTTTGTGAAGGACTGGGGTGTGTTGTTAATCTTCGTGAGCAGGGGGGAAGGGGAGGTGCTTGATTGGAGACGACAGTTGAATGCAGACTGTTAGTATTGTAATGTATTGTTTTTCGTAAATCGATGATGTGTTCTGCAAACGTGCCTTCTGACCTTCGGAGACGACTAGAAAATTCTGGAACATTGATCACGTTTTTCATGACCGTTGGCTCTTAAAGATTTTTCGCGCTATTTTTGTGTAACATCGCCAACTTGAGATCAAATCCTATTGGTTAAGCGTAGCATTGGTTCTCCGCGGGAAATATTTTTTATTCATAACATATAGTATATTAACGTATTTAATAATGTATGTTAAAAGATAAAATTTCAAATATCCCAATATCAACGATCTTTAGCGTTTTATACATATTTCCTTGCCTTAAAAAGAAATCGTATAAAAATTATCGTGACGTCACAGGAATACGTCAAAGGGCTGACTCAGTGTCAGAAGTACCCCTCCCTCAGTTCCTGGACTGCACTTCGCGGCGAGATCTCTTGGGGTTAAGAGGTGAGTACCTGAACTATTCTTTTGCCGATGTTAGGCATTTTTGTATGATTTTTGAAGCAACTCTCTGATGTAGAGAATAATTCACGAACACTATTGATTCAACTTTATTAAGTAATCGTGATCATAGCAACTATTATATTGAACGAAACATTTTTTTACGCCAACCGTCTTCCGTTCCAACTTTTAATACCATGTGAGGAATGTGCCTCTAAGTTAAAATTAGTGTCAGAGTAGTTTGTTTAAGGAACGCTGGTGATAGGAAAACATCCCCTTCGATGACAATCGTCCTGGTTTTCCTCTCGACCCTGTTAATTTCAAATGGAAGTGATTTTTCATGAAAAGTATTTCGGCTACGGAATATATGACCCACTTGATTAGCCAATGTTAATTTATGTGACGAATGCCGGATTGGCATAATTGTTTGATCCCCTTTTGCGTAACTATGTATTCGTCTACGAGTGTTATATGTGTAACTTTTGAAAATTGGATTTCGCTATGGAGTGCGAGTATTTGAAATGAGTTACCTGCGAGTAGTTTTAGCTTTGCATTGATCGTGTGTGTAATAACATCGAAGATAACTGTTCGAATACAGAAGTAATGATGCTAACGGCAATACTGTGGATTACTTTCAGTACTTTGGTATTTTATCGCTGTGACTGTAATTTTAAGGTATTAACAGTAGGCGAGGATAAGTGAGACAGTTTCGTTATTGATTATGAGAGAACTTGAAATTGCATAGTGTACCTATTCTTGTTTGCTTTAAAGATTTTTTTCTTATCGGTACCTTAATGGCGAGTTATTCCACATATTAATGATTTCTTAGAGGCTTTTATAGTCCTTAATAGTTAAGCCTCGTAAGTTACTACAGAATAATCTCATTAAGATATTTGGTGACACTTCGAAACCGCTATGAAATAATAAGTCATAAAATTTTGACGGTGATGTAGAGTAAGAGAACATTGGCGATCATGATTGGATTTACAGCACTTCATTTGGCATTTTCTTTTTTACACACAGCTCTGAGGTCTTTAGTATCATAATTTGTTGTAATCTTTAATTTCACCATCACCTCGAGTTATGTGTTATGTTAACTGTATAATTTTAGGGCGTAATTACATTGCCAACCTTAAATGCGAAATTTTTCTTTTCAGGTGAATGAGTAAAATGGGGATAGCGAATCAATTCCGTGAAATGGGTGGGGTCAAATGGGGGAACGCGATGAGGTTCCAAGGAAGAAGAAGCATTCGGGGAAATGGTGAGTTAATATAATTCACTTTATTATTTGATATGTACTTGAATATTCCCATATTTAGATCCTTTTAATCTTTGTCTCTCTTCATTGCTAGAGGTAAACGAAATACTGTGAGTTACGGAAATTATAACGAATTATGTGAAAATTCTTATGATTGTATTCAATAATATACTATTTTTTGATGCTCCGAAACCCCTGATTTTCCGTTTTTGACCCTTGGTGACTATTATGCCTTCGAAGGCCGCTAGGAGGAATGAAAAATGTTATTAGTTTACGTAGCTCCGTAAATTTTGAGAGATAGCACTTAATATTTAATGATGCCACGTGGAGAGAGATGGAATATCTTGAATACTCATTTAAATAATTCTTAATATGCGATATCCGAGGTATTACTTTTCGTCTCCCACCGTACACTTGTCCCCCTAGCATTGTCTTCTTCTGGCAATCATAATAAGTGCTCCAGGATACATCCGTTTATCGTGGTCTGCGTTCTGCTTGCTCGGATATCCATTTAATTTTCTTATAGCCGAATAGCTATCAGTTTCTGCACCACTGTCATTGCCCAGGACCATGATAAAGAATGCTCAAATATCAAGTTCTGATGAGTTGTCTCCTTAGTTAATGCTCTAATTTCCTGCTCATATAAGTGAGGTGATGCTTTATTTTTCTGAAAAGTTCTCTTCGCCTGGGCTATCCTACTGATTATTTCTTTCATGCTTCTTCCGCCGCTGGTTATTCTGCTTCCCAATTATTAAATCAGTCGACGTCTTTTCAACGCTTGTTTCTCTAAGTTTATGCTTTTCTTGGCTTCCTGTCGCTTGCTACATTCTATTCTTTTATAGTGATTTTCAGATTGCATAGGTCATTGTCCTACCCATCTTCACTTTAATGTTTTAAAATTTTTCAATTCTCTGCTTAAGTTTCCTCGTGGATATTCATGCCATGGAGATTCCGGGCTTTTCTTTGATTTAATCGGACCAATTTTAGTTCTTAACTGATGAAATTACAGGAGAAATAATTCGGCCTTGACGCACTCCGTTTCTAATTCTTGATTTTTCATAGATGTGTACACATTTTATCACGCCTACGTGTTTAGAAAAATAAATTGTGGATGATTCACCTGTCATTGTTAAGTACACCTACTTATTTCAGAATAGGAAGCATTGAATTCCAACCCACACTAGTAATGCGTCGTATTATAACTCGATATCTATTTGAAAACTTTTGTACTTGATCGCCCTCCATCTCATATAGATATTCAAACCATCTCTTCACATTGTATCAATTATCGGTCATGAGTTCTCCGTTGTGTCACTTACGGTTTACATTTTACGCTTTTTATTTGAAGTTTTTCAAGTTCCTGCCCCTTTTCCACGTACACGATGTTTTTATATTCCTAGACCACGTTTCACTGGCCTGTCTGGCTTTATGACAAATGCCGTTCCCTATTTCAATCATTATTGTACTTTAGTGTGCCTTTAATGAGATTAAAGGCTTTCTGCGTGATCCAACCTTATGATTTCCTTCTATCAAGAACTTCTTAAGTTGTTTTCGTTTAATCACTGATCAAGATTTTTTGACTCTCTTCCTCTAATTTCTCGGTCAGATATGATGCTAGATTATTCTGCACTGCTTACCGAAATTACACTTTCCTAAATCATTCTACTTGGCAAATGCTTTCCGCAGCTTCGTTTTTTTTAATTTTGGGTAACATGACTTCGCTATTAAGTTATGACCTCTGTGGTTACATTCCCTATGGTAGCTTATGTCGTCCTTTTCCTAGTTTCTTAATCTGTTGTTGGTAGAATTCAATCAATTTGGAATCTTCTCAATTATGTTGGTGTTTCCCTTGTGTAGATTTTAGGGCTGTGACAATTTAATGTTGATTTAGCAACCACTAGCTTGTGATCTGTGTTAGTCTTTCATTTTGGTTACAATATCCTTGCTTTCGGGAAATTCTCCAGGCACGACCTTTGCCGATTATATATTAACTTTCTGGGAGAATATTTACATTTTATTCATCTCTTCCTTGCTCTATTACTTCTTTTTTTCTTGACCTATTCCGCTTCTGCATTTTTTATCAAATCTTTTGTATGGGACCCTCATGAAAAAGGCTTAATTACAGAGTTAGAACGCGTGCAAAGAAGAGCTGCCAGGTATGTGAAAGGTCGTTACGATAGTCTTGTTAGTGTAACTGACGTCTTAGATAAACTCGGATGGGAATCTCTGTCGGATCGTAGATTGAAAAATAGACTAATCCTTTTAGATAACTTCAAGAGCAGTGTCTTTTCTGACGAAGTTAACCATATCTTGCGGACGCCAACGTACTACGGAAAATCAGATCATATAAATAAAATAAGAGAGATAGATTGTAGAACAGACAGATTCCGAATGTCATTTTTTCCACGATCAATAAGAGATTATAACGGCAGCAATAGAACTCGTAAATAGATTGCATGGCTTGTAGTGTAGCCTACTAACCTATGTAAAACTTAATGCATGTTTCTGAATTTCTATTCTATATTCTATTTCTAACAGCATATAGTAGTAGAGTTTGTTATTATACGGGACGTTTTTTGGACGGTGTGGTGTGCATGTGGGAGTCCAAATGCATGCTGCATGATGGTGATTGATCACCCCCTGCCAAACACCCTAGAGATGGCTCGCAGGATATTATGTAGATGTAGATGTAAGGTATATATAATTATTCTACCTAATTTCAAGAATAAAGTAGTATATTACGGATTGATTTTAGCAAATGCTAGGATATTAGGACAAAGTTTCAGAGCTCCATCGTTAGGAGCAACTGACTAACTTTTAAAAAAATTAAAAAAGCCTTTTGTAATAAGTCACATAAGGGTGTATGCCGTGTGTCGTACTGGAGATTACCCCGACGTTTCGCGACCGACTGCTGGTCACTTCTTCAAGGTTATAATGCTGGAATTGGTTTTTCCTGCATTTTTTATATTTCTGGTGGGAGGGAGGTATGAGGAGTTAGGAGTGGAGGGAGAAGATAACGAAATGTTGCGGATGACCGGGTTCCAAGTACTGCTGATTCTTAATCCAGTATCACTATTATGGTTGTCCTTGTTTTTCTTTATTTCCATGGGTTCGCGGATGAGTCGGGCTTTAAAATGTTTTATCCTCGCGATGACTCTTGATTTTTCGAAGTCGATCGCATGTCCGGTGGCTGCTACGGCTGACTTTGAAGAGTAACCCAGTCGAATGGCCCGCTTGTGCTCTTCTCTACGAGTTTTGACCGTTCGTCCCATTTCCCCGATGCATTTCTTCTCGCACGATCGGCAGGGGATTTCGTATACTCATTCAATTTGAAGTGAGGACTTGTCGTTGGCATTTCCCAGAAGGTGTCGTACTTGGGCGTGTGGTTTAAAAATGGCTTTAATGTCAAATTTCCGGAGGATGTTACCGACCTTATCCGTCCTTCCCTTCACGTATGGGAGGAAGTCTCTCTTCATTCAAGTTCATTCCCAAACGGGCCTCTACTTTTCCATGTACACGATGTTTTTATATTCCTAGACCACGTTTCACTGGCCTGTCTGGCTTTATGACAAATGCCGTTCCCTATTTCAATTATTATTGTACTTTAGTGTGCCTTTAATGAGATTAAAGGCTTTCTGCGTGATCCAACCTTATGATTTCCTTCTATCAAGAACTTCTTCAGTTGTTTTCGTTTGCTCACTGATCAAGATTTTCTGACTCTCTTCCTCTAATTTCTCGGTAAGATATGATGCTAGATTTTTCTGCTCTGTCTACCGAAGTTACGCTTTCCTAAATCATTCTACTTGGCAAATGCTTTCCGCAGCTTCGTTTTTTTTAATTTTGGGTAACATGACTTCGCTATTAAGTTATGACCTCTGTGGTTACATTCCCTATGGTAGCTTATGTCGTCCTTTTCCTAGTTTCTGAATCTGTTGTTGGTAGAATTCAATCAATTTAGAATCTTCTCATGTATGTTGGTGTTTCCCTTGTTTAGTTTTTTGGGCTGTGACAATTTACTGTTGATTTAGCAACCACTAGCTTGTGATAAGTGTTAGTCTTTCATTTTGGTTACAATATCCTTGCTTTCGGGATATTCTCCAGGCATGACCTTTGCCGATGATATATTCACTTTCAGGGAGAATATTTACATTATATTCATCTCTTCCTTGCTGTATTACTTCTTTTTTTTCTTGACCAATTCCGCTTCTGCATTTCTTATCAAATCTTTTGTATGCTTACAAACCTTCTGAGCTGCACTAATTATGGGTTTTGGTTTATATCTCAGCTATTACCAACCTATCATTAAATTGTAAGTGGTCTTCTAATCTGCGCTCTTTATTATCACTATCCCCACTTCATTGTTACCTTTTAGCGTTCCTGAGTGTATATTTCCGTAGCATCCATTCCATAAGTTTCCCACTTCATGCCATTTCCTTTCACTTATTCTTAATGCGTCGAGGATCATTCTTCATATCTTCACCCACAAAGCGATAAAACGTTACATCTTTAAGAAAATTTATCGCACTTGATGGATGTACTCGCTCTTGTAGTCCTCGCATTGTATTTCGAATTGGTGACTATCTTTCTTTAACTTAATTATATTTTACTCAAGATGTTGTGTGAATCATGTTTGTAATGAATACACTGGATGTGAATTATTGGGATAACTGTGGTAGCTACCCCTGCCCTTCCACATTGCATTAATAATGCCAGAAAATTGATATTACGTCGCCCGCAATGAAAAATGTGTGGCTCCTTTGATAATTTCAGCTTGCGCCTTTTCACATATGAAGAAGAGCTGCTATCTCCACTCTCTTGTGAAGGAAGGGATATCAGGTGTTGAATCATATTGCGAGTAATTTTAAATAGCATAATATTCGACTGAAACACGGCAAAGAAATCACAAGCTGCAACAAGTATCAATAGTCAGCCGTGTGCTTTGTTTCCAAGAATAATTTTTTAGTTTTTCACGATTTTTCCCTTTTTTTCCTAACAACCGTAATTGTGCTAACACTGCTATATCTGGTGATGACACACTAATGCGATGTAACTACGTTAAGGTATATATAATTATTCTACCTAATTTCAAGGTTAAAGTAGTATATTACGGATTGATTTTAGCAACTGCGAGGATATTAGGACAAAGTTTCAGAGCTCCATCGTTAGGAGCAACTGACTATCTTTTTAAAAAATTAAAAAAGCCTTATGTAATAAGTCACATAAGGGTGTATGCAGTGTGTCGTACTGGGGATTACCCCGACGTTTCGCGACCGACTGCTTGTCACTTCTTCAAGGTAATAATGCTGGAATTGGTTTTTCCTGCCTTTTTTTATATTTCTGGTGGGAGGGAGGGAGGTGGGAGGGTATGAGGAGTTAGGACTGGAGGGTGAAGATAACGAAATGTTGCGGATGACTAGGTTCCAAGTACTGCTGATTCTTAATCCAGAATCACTATTTTGGTTGTCCTTGTTTTTCTTTATTTCTATGGGTTCGCGGATGAGTCGGGCTTTAAAATGTTTTATCTTCGCGATGACTCTTGATTTTTCGAAGTCGATCGCATGTCCGGTGGCTTCGTGCTCCGCTACGGCTGACTTTGAAGAGTAACCCAGTCGAATGGCCCGCTTGTGCTCTTCTCTACGAGTTTTGACAGTTCGTCCCATTTCCGTTGGCGTCTTATCGTTGGCATTTCCCAGAAGGTGTCGTACTTGGGCGTGTGGTTTAAAAATGGCTTTAATGTCAAATTTCCGGAGGATGTTACCGACCTTATCCGCCGTTCCCTTCACGTAGGGGAGGAAGGCTTCCTTTTGGCTAATGATGTCTTCTGTCTTGGGAATTGTTCCTATTGTCCTTGTTGATCATCTTTGTAAAATTGCGGGAAATAGCTTCATTGTCGTAACCATTAAGACGTAAGATGGATTTCAGCTTAATAATTTCTGAAGATATATTCTTCGGGTCACTCAGCCGGATCGAACGTTCAATTAGAGAGGTCATTACAGCGTTTAATTGAGCAGGGTGTTGATGAGAACTGACATGGAGATATCGGTTTGTTGACGTCGGTTTTCTATACACGGCGTAGCCTAGGCTTCCGTTGTCATTCTTCTTCACCAAGACGTCGAAAAAAGGCACTTTTCACGATTCTTCTATCTCCATAGTGAATGAGAATGTGGTGTAGCTCTGAACCATGTTTTTTAAAAGGGCGAGTGGGAACTACAATGTTGTTGTTGTGATTTTTGTTTATAATGATCTTGTTTTTTGGAATCGGTTATTTCGAAAAGAGATGCTCTCATGGAAACTTAATTTAAATACCTCGGAGGAGTGAAAAATGTCCTTTGCGTGAGATTAACAAATAAAAATGATGGAATATTTGTAGATAAAATCAAATAATTTAGGAAATAGATGATCAGCTTTAAAATGTGAGACTGTTTAACTGTTTCTGCATTTATTATCTTTAGGATGAAATTATCAAAACGTATTCATGATGTTAATTTCCCTTGTTAGTTTTATGGAATTTGATGTCTGATGTATTTCGCTATATCTACTCGTACATGACAGGATGTTGCTCGTGCTGTTAGTTATTATCCCAATATAATTCATCTGATTATTTAGGGTGAAAGATTACATATACCAATTTATATTTACTTGGTTCTCAGAGGTTAGTGAGGTTAGCACACCTACTGGAGGGAAAGCATTGGTAGTTTCAATCACGTAACTTCAAAAATTTTTTCGTGACAAACTGCTCTTGATTACTATGATTATAGACGGAAATACAATATTTTCTCATACTCTAGGGTAATTAAAATAAAGACTGTGATTAATTTTTCATCACAGAGCACGATTTCACAGAGCTTTTGTAAAGATTAGCTATTGACCATTTTTAATATATCAGGCGTGTGACTGGTTCCAAAAAGAAGTTCAGGCTTAGATGATTTTTACTATTTGATGAATATTTTTACGTACTCTTTTCTCAAGCCGTTATTGTTCGGGTTATGACGTAGTTTTTGAAAACGATTTTTTACGCGTAACTTTGCTCATCGAGGAGTCAATGATCTAGGGCTTTGATTTTACGGCACATTCATTCTTGACAATACTTAACACTCATTTACACATGTTAACAGTATGTTTAAAAATGTAGTAAAAGTTTAGGAAATTTCATGTTCTGTATTCAATTCTTCCCAAGAACGCAGTCGAACATTTTCATTTTATGATTTACGGCAGCAATACTATAGCAAAGTGACATAAGATGGTGTACTTTCGTTTTCTTCGCGAGCAGAAAGATTGGAGATTGGGTTGGACTGAAGAGTGATGCGTTATACCTAAATGCATAAACTTGGCTTGGGGGTCAACAATAACTGTGTTGAAGAACCGAGTGATTATATGATCTGAATAGGTAACTCATTGTCTAGTAATTCTGGTTCCTTCATTTATTGAGGTAGTCAAGCCACATGGACTCATGAGATATGTAAAATGCTTGGAATCGCAGCTGGGCATTAGTAACTTAACATTCATATCACCGACCATTACTAAATTTTAAGATATGACCCTTGATTAGGGTTCAAAATCTAAAACAAATTGATCGATAGAATTTTTTTATCCCTGTAGACGACAAAGAGATCAAATATACAAAACTTGGATGAAACACTGATCAACAGTAGGGCTTAAATCACAAGGCCTCAGTACGGTTGTTATGTCATGTCCTATAAACGGTAAAACACCTCTTGCTCTTTCAAAGGTATTATAATTTCCATAAGAATAGTACCTACCCACTCACTGTATTTAATTTAATCAGATTGTCTTTTTATTTCATTCGAAGCTATAATATCCGGCAACTGTGACATGCTATTTAAATGTGAAAATAGTAAATTGAAATTGCGTCTAACACTTCGGATATTTTGATGGAAGATTAATAGGGAATTATTCCATTAAAGGCATTTACAGTAATATTTACATCCATAACTTTGGCTTATAGTCTAGGTATGCCTTCTATACCATTGAAGTATGAATCACAACAGCAATGATAAAAGATGTTTTACATCATCCATGATGCTAACTACAATTGTTGGCTCCTTTTCTACTTTTCGCATATAAATTTTTCCTCCACGAATCCAAAGATACTTAAGGCCGTATCACACTAGCGACTGCGGCCGGCGCTGCGACCGCAACTGCGGCTGCGACTGGCCCGTCGACCAATCAGAGCGAGGCAGTCGACGCTGCGACTGCGACTCAGAAGAATAGCCGACCGGCTATTCTTCTGAGTCGCAGTCGCAGCCAATCAGAGACCTCATTTCAATCTCCCGCCATTGCGGCAGACTTGTTTGTTTGTTTTGGTTACCGTAGCGAGGGAAGTTCAAGAAGGTTATAAGATAACGCTGAGATAATTTCGGATTTTTAAAGTGAAGATGGAAGCCCAGTATATTGGATATTGCACTCGAGTACACAGGTGAATGAAAATGAAGTACGTTTTAACATATTTTAGGAACATTTTCAACAATTGCTGCTCTCTATCTATTCTTTGGGCTTTCGTAAACAAACAAGCCACAAGCAGAAACGTTCATACATGCGCGATCGTGGCGTCGGCCGCAATGTGTGATGGGGTGCAGTCGCAGCCGCAATCGCGGTCGTAGCGGCGGTCGCAGTCGCTAGTGTGATACCACCTTTACAGTGCTTATCATTCTGTGCCACCCCACCTTTCTACCAGCACATAAGGGTCTCATTAATGTAAACAAGCATTATCGTTTTCAATAATATGCAGACACCCACCAGAGCCATTTTATTGATGGGGTCGTGTCGGTGACCACTTAAGGCCGTATCACACTAGCGACTGCGACCGCCGCTGCGGCTGCGACCGCGGCTGCGACTGGCCCGTCGACCAATCAGAGCGAGGCAGTCGACGCTGCGACTGCGACTCCGAAGAATAGCCGACCGGCTATTCTTCAGAGTCGCAGTCGCAGTCGCAGCCAATCAGAGAGCTCCATTTCAATCTCGCGCGCTGGCGGCAGACGTGTTTGTTTGTTTTGGTTACCGTAGCGAGGGAAGTTCAAGAAGGTTATAAGATAACGCTGAGATAATTTCGGATTTTTAAAGTGAAGATGGAAGCCCAGTATATTGGATATTGCACCCGAGTACACAGGTGAATGAAAATGAAGTACGTTTTAACATATTTTAGGAACATTTTCAACAATTGCTGCTCTCTATCTATTCCTTGGGCTTTCGTAAACAAACAAGCCACAAGCAGAAACGTTCATACGTGCGCATGCGCGATCGTGGCGTCGGCCGCAATGTGTGATGGGGTGTAGTCGCAGCCGCAGCCGCAGTCGCGGTCGCAGCGGCGGTCGCAGTCGCTAGTGTGATACGGCCTTTACAGGGTTGGCACTCAATGCAAGCTGCTTCCTATGCCTTTACATCGCCGACGAGGTCGGACGCGGATGAAGCGCGGACGATGTGTACCTGCTCTCGGATTTCGAGGGTACGGCCTGTATCCCCGCTTTGTTGGGTCCCGATAAAGGCCGTATCACACTAGCGACTGCGGCCGGCGCTGCGGCTGCGACCGCGACTGCGACTGGCCCGTCGACCAATCAGAGCGAGGCAGTCGACGCTGCGACTGCGACTCCGAAGAATAGCTGACCGGCTATTCTTCCGAGTCGCAGTCGCAGTCGCAGCCAATCAGAGAGCTCCATTTCAATCTCGCGCGCTTGCGGCAGACGTGTTTGTTTGTTTTGGTTACCGTAGCGAGGGAAGTTCAAGAAGGTTATAAGATAACGCTGAGATAATTTCGTATTTTTAAAGTGAAGATGGAAGCCCAGTATATTGGATATTGCACCCGAGTACACAGGTGAATGAAAATGAAGTACGTTTTAACATATTTTAGGAACATTTTCAACAATTGCTGCTCTCTATCTATTCTTTGGGCTTTCGTAAACAAACAAGCCACAAGCAGAAACGTTCATACGTGCGCATGGGCGATCGTGGCGTCGGCCGCAATGTGTGATGGGGTGCAGTCGCAGCCGCAGCCGCAGTCGCGGTCGCAGCGGCGGTCGAAGTCGCTAGTGTGATACGGCCTTAAGACCTCACGTAGCTGAGACCGGGTAACGAAACGGATATTTGCGTCATTCGTTTGTTTGCGTAGGAAAATATGAGACGAAAATTTGCTGGTTTCGTCTTCCGTGTCAAAAACTTTCCGGGTGAATATTTACTTTGCTAAGGCCGTATCACACTAGCGACTGCGACCGCCGCTGCGACCGCGACTGCGGCTGCGACTGCACCCCATCACACATTGCGGCCGACGCCACGATCGCGCATGCGCACGTATGAAAGTTTCTGCTTGTGGCTTGTTTGTTTACGAAAGCCCAAAGAATATATAGAGAGCAGCAATTGTTGAAAATGTTCCTAAAATATGTTAAAACGTACTTCATTTTCATTCACCTGTGTACTCGGGTGCAATATCCAATATACTGGGCTTCCATCTTCACTTTAAAAATCCGAAATTATCTCAGCGTTATCTTATAACCTTCTTGAACTTCCCTCGCTACGGTAACCAAAACAAACAAACAAGTCTGCCGCAAGCGCGCGAGATTGAAATGGAGGTCTCTGATTGGCTGCGACTGCGACTCAGAACAATAGCCGGTCGGCTATTCTTCGGAGTCGCAGTCGCAGCGTCGACTGCCTCGCTCTGATTGGTCGACGGGCCAGTCGCAGTCGCGGTCGCAGCCGCAGCGCCGGCCGCAGTCGCTAGTGTGATACGGCCTTTAGTAGTGAAAGGGTTAATTAGATGTGGCGCTAAGGAGGGGCGAGGGGGTCAAGCCGATTGTCACCCAATCTCACGTGGGGGACCTTGCAAGTATCACGTATTTTTTCATTTAAAATGATTAAACACTTTAAAAAAATAAATCTAACGAATGAAGGTTAAATTAACGTATTTACACTAAAAATACGCATTCAATTCTGTCGCGATGATAACGCGTGGTTATGGGTCATGGTTTTAAGTTATTGATTTTTCATTTTACCACTAAGATAACCCGGAAAACAAAGAAATAAGGTTTACTTGACTGTCTCCTTTGTTTCCACTATCAATTTCAACGATTTATGCGAAGAGAGAAAGAAATTTTACCTAACTATTTACTCTTATTGTTGATTAAAAAAACGAGTTTCCGTACTAATTTATCCAAAATAAACTAGATAAAGTTAAATCGTGATCTCAGTAGAACAAAGTAACTTTGAATTTCAATTTGTACAAATCCTAAATAGTTGAATAATCTTGCTCGACTTGTAATATACTAACATCGTGTGGTCAATAACTCAAAGTTTTTATTTATGTATTCAAATTTTTTGTCTCCCTATTTAGAAGAAATAGTTGATACGATGTAATATTTCCGAAAATGTTTGTTTGCTATGTATTTCTTTGTTACTGCTTATTATACGAATTCACTAGTGTTGCTAACGTAATCATTAAAGTTATATATTTCTAAGTTAGTTTACATCTTTATAGAAACCTTTCACTGCAAAAATCAAGTGGGTATATAGAAATTCACATTAAGGTGCATTAATTCAATCTGTTTATGAGAGATTTTAATAAGCCTACCGTATTCAATATCACTTTAGCAAGCTCCCTATAAAATAGTCTGATGCTTAAAAGTCATTGAGAAAATTTGTGAATTTCTCGAGTATTATTTGCTTGTCCTTCTTTTTAAATAAACAGCCTATGTTGTAGTATCAATTTCCTCAATTTTTAATGACGGGTATAATATATTGAGTCATTCCATCTCAATTCCAAAAAGCTTGTCCCATAGGGTGTCAGATTTTGATGAATTCATGGTTGATAGTTTATAGTTGACGCTGTAGGTCATACTACTATGACATAGACTACCAGTCTATGAGTGAACGTCCATAGACTGGTATTAGAAATAATCAGAGAGCCGCACGGGAGGAAAAGTAAACGTTTAAATATTTTCAAAAAAATATCATTCAGGAGTTGATTTATATTTATTTTATAATTCTAAGGTAATGAATGAGCCTACACTCTAGAGAATGAAAGCTTTGGCCAATTCTGAGATGAATTATTCGAGAAAAGTTGATTAGCAATGTTTTAAACATTTAATTATAACAATAACAGGGAAGTGCACTTTATAAATATCTTACTAAGAGTGTCTTCCGGAAGGACTAAGCTCTTGAAGAAGCAATAAATAACGGCTCTTAGACTATTTGATATGTAAATTATGGGATTTATATGATTTTAGGCAATTTTTTTGGAAAAAAATTGATAACATATTAAAACCACATTTAAAAAATATCTCAGGGTACTTAGTTTGAGGTTGATGTAGACCCATGGAGATATTATAATCTGAGTCTCTCAGGGACAAATGCTTGTTGAATTAAGGTGGAGTGACCCATATTTAATCATATAACCCCCGAATTTAATTTAATTTTTGCCCTCTCCTTAGGTGCAAGCCATCCCCGGACGTGAAGGGAAGGATGAAGGGTGGAGCAGGAAGAATGAAGAAGAGAAGAAGACGATGGCCTCGCGGGACATCCAATTCTAATTCCTTTTATGTTGTTCGGAGAGATTTGACGCAAATTTTAATCCACATTTTTGCTTTTTCAATTTCAGAATGAATATTGAAGAATTAGAACGCCATTCATCGTCACTAGTTGAATGCTGGGAAGAGTGCAGTTTTCCTCGGACGCTGTGCATTGCCGTACATTTTCATCAGGTTTACATCAGGTTATCTTGAACGTGAAATGGTAAATTAGGGCCGACCTGAACCACACAACTGGAGTTATGAGAGACTCCTGGTGGAAAGTGAATTCACCCTCGATTATCAAAGCACGAGCTCCAGGTATAAATGGTACACGAAAGGTAACGGCTCGAAGGAGCAAGTTTAGAAATGTTTCGAAACAGCGCTGAAACAAAGGTACCAGAAAGTGCACTTTAAAGTTATTTGCTACGAATGAGACCGGTACTAGGAGACAAAGAATGAATTCTAAGGCAGGAAATCCATGTGGGCATTTTTGTGTGTAGTTTTTTTAAAGGTATTTGGGTGGGTTTTGTACTAACGCCATTTATTGCAGGAGTGAAGAATGAAGAAAGAAGACGTAACTGAGGCCCCGAAGATTGAAGACATCGCAGGGGGCCTCGAAGAATGAAGAGAGAAGATAATGCGTGTGTGTATCGGGAATGAGTGGATATTGATAATCCCTCGCATGAACTGAGTGAATTTTTTTGTACTTATTTGTAACATGTCTGTAACTCTTTCCCTTCCAGCCATGAAGATTGAAGACATCAAATTGAGCTCGAAGAACGGCAAGAATCCGTTTGGGTGTGTTTTTTTACCTTTCGTGTGATTTCGTGTGATATTTTTCTGCGTGTGATTATTTATATTTGCGTGTGCTGCGACTATTTGTCCGTTGCGTCGCGTTAGGGCTTGCATGTTAGTGTTTTTATTTATTTGTTTGTGCATGCACTAATCTTACCTCTTCACAGATTCAAGCCATCGCTGGACTTCAAGGAAGGAAGAGTGAAGACTGCACGAAGAAGAGAAGATTGAAGACGTAAGTGTTCACTGAAGAAAGAAGAGGGGCATCGCATGGAAACGTGTGCGATATTTGCGGCTTAGTTTTGGGCCCTTCTGGCCAGTAAATAAAAATTTGCGTAAGGCTAGGCGTTTATTACGTGCGTTAGTTTTAGTTTTTTTGTGCCGTGGTTTTGCATTACGGATTCCATTGCGTCATACAGGAATGTGGCTGTGGCTGGGTAGGAAATTTATGATTTCCTATCTATGCCATTGTCACGTTCTTGTGTGCTGCTTTGGAGTGATGCAATCCTCGGAAGGGCTATTTATATGTGTATGCACTAACCCGCTCTCTCCCTAGGTCCACAAGCCATCGCTGGATGTGAAGAGAAGAATGAAGATTCATCGTAAGAAGAGAAGACGGAAGAGGATGGCATCGCCGGACGAGAAGAAGAAGACGACGTCTTAGCTTTGGGCCCTTTTGGTCGATAAACGTAAATTTGCGTAAGGCTAGGCGTTTTTTCCGTGCGTTAGTTTTAGTTTTTTGTGCCGTGGTTTTGCATTACACATTCCATTGCGTCATGCAGGACTGTGGCTGTGGCGAGGTAGGAAATTTATGATTTCCTATTGATGCCATTGTCACGTTCTTGTGTGCTGCTTTGGAGTGATGCAATCCTCGGAAGGGTTATTTATTTGTGCATGCACTAACCCGCTCTTTCCCTAGGTCCGCAAGCCATCGCTGGACATGATGATAAGGAGAAAGAAGACACTCGGAAGAAGATGGGATGGTGCACCTTGCCGAGCCGGCTTCTTGCGGCTCTACATGAGTTGCAGCAGATAAGGAGCGGTATGATCTCATAATATTCATTCAAATTTGGTTCATTTTTCCCAAATAAATTTTTAAGTTAACGATATTCTTGAGAATGTTCAATTTTGCATTCATTAACGGAACTCAATTGTGCTCATGCTTATACTGAATTTATACTGAACTTCTAATTTGCCCATAATGCCATCAAAATTAACAAATAAACTTAATATCCTCCTCAATTTAGTCATTGACTACTTGGTTTGAATATTGTAATTGGTACTTAATAACTGGAAGTGATATTTCATTGACCTATATTAACTTTGAATTGAATTTGAAAAGTTGTGAATAAATATTGCAAATATTTTTTTTGTGCCAACATTTTTCTGGATGACTCATAATCACGCATCAACGTATTTTCTTTACTGATGTTTTTGAATCAAAATATCACCACCCTTAACAGTGCCCGCAAAATATTTTCACGTGGTGAAGCAGTCTGAATATCATTTATATATAATTAGTTTGTAATTATCTGTTTAATCATCAAATTTTATTCTCCATCATGAAACAGAATTATTACGCTATTTTTTGTCCTGTGAAAGTTTACCCACTTCAAAATCAATACTTAATTTTCCTATTTAAACAAAGATAAAATTCCATTTAATTGGGATTATTTTATTATAACAAATGTAATTTATTGAATTAATTAATTGAATATTATTTTAATTTCTTCTGCAATACGGGAAATTCTATTTTGTGCTCAAAGTTTTTTAAATGAAATTAAAAGGTGAGCCTATTCACTCCTTAACGTCCATGCACCATAAGAAAATTTATTTATTGACTCGGCCATGAAGCCGATTTTCTCGGGCATTGCGTTGTCTCTTTATGAATGTTCATTTTTTTATAATTGCAGAGTTCGTTGGATGGTATTGTGTGAGTTGACTACTCGAGGCCTCGATGAAAGCACGTGCAAAGAGATCGGACGAATACAGCTCGTTGCCGCAGGCAGACGGTAAGATTTTATTCATTCCTCTTCCAAGTTTTGAGTAAAGCTCAGAACCATTATTTTGTGTCACATAGGTACACTATAATTTTTACTTTCACTAACCTCGATGATTGTGATGATAATGATTGCGTGAGAATATAAGTGAATATTTTCACTTTTCCAACGCGAAAATGTTTAATTAAACCGCGCCCAAAAATTAAGATCTCGCGCTTTCTTTGTAACACTCACAAAACTTACATCCCGCGGATCCCGCGCTGAATCTCAAGGCATTGATTGGTTGACGACGATGATATGCATTTGCTTTCATATATTTGATTTGAAACTTCATTTCCATTAAATTTGATAATTCGAATGAAGGACAGTTATGGGGATAATCGTGAATCTATCATAAGTATTTACTTTGCTGTTCTATTTTCTCATTGTAATGTGGAGGTCTATTTCCATATTGGTATTGCTCTTGGTAACTCAGCATCCGTCATGCGCGCTCAAGTAATAACTTCCTCGGAGACCCTACCTGAGGGAAACGTGAGATTCCGGTCATATTTTCTTCCTTTCTGAATTTTCCGTGAATTTATATTCCGAGTATATGCGACATATTTTAAAAAAGTCGCAACAATAATGTCAAAATGATTGATACTCTTTTTTGTTTAATTTTGGGTACTTATTTCCGTTGACGCTTTTTTCCTTGCTATTAAATATTTATTACGCCAATGGTGTCGGAAAAATCAGTATATATTTTTCATTTTTTCGGCTGCATTTTTCCGAAGTGATTACTTAGACCTCTGGCTCCATATTTCATGGATGGATTCCATATTTATAACTTATGTTTTCGTCTTTTTAAATAATTTCATCGTATTGATTTTTATAATTTCATCATTGTTTTCCATTTAATAAAATAGTACATACATTAAATGTCGAATGGTATATCTTTGCTATCAATTTTTTATAATACACATGAAGTCCAAATAAGTCGTAAAAAAAGTTATATAAATAACACCTCAGCTCACTGTAATGATTTCCGGGAAAATGTTTAATATTGCCCATTCATATCTTTAAAATGTTTAAAAAATAATTAAAATACATTGAAATATCGCCGATAAGATAAGCGTCAAATAATTTGGAATTACCCACTCTTCCATTTTTTTAATTTAAAAAATTTCTGGACACTTAAAAATTTAATATTTTCTAAACGTCTTCCTCGAAATGATATTTTTGAGCTGAATGTTAACTTTTAGGTCTCCCCTTTGTTGGATTATGAGATTTTTTTCTTATATTACCACAGGTCAAGCTTGTGGACAACGACAGCGATTGCTTTTGGAGACAGCTCTTCAGGTCCATGAAATGGACACCTGAAGGTTACTGCGCCGACAACTAGAGACTTGAGGATTTTATCGTGAAGAAAGGAAGAATGAAAATAGGAAGAAAGAAGACACCGAGCCTGAAGATGGTTGTTTTTTTGCATTTTTTGTTGCAATTATTGTACAGGGTGTCTGTATATTTTTTATTAATGCATGTATTTTTTCCAGCTACAGTTAGGATTTGCGGCAGGAGAGTAGGGATTTTATATTGCGTCATACCGTCGAGTAGAAATAACTCAGATTAGGTAGGTCTTCGTGTATCGTGGCCACGATTCCGTATTTAGGCGTTTAATTAATTCAGGCGTATAAAGTAGTATTTAGGTAGGCAGGGCTGTATGAATGGATGAATGTGATTTTATGAATGAGTAAATGGAATGTGATATGATGAATGAGAGAATGGAATGTGGGTTTATGAATGAGTGTGTGCTTGTAGTAGTAGTACTAATGGTAGTGTTAGTAGCAATACTGACACTAACTGTCCTTTCCTTTCACTAAAAATCCCTCCCCACCCTCCCTCCCCCTCAAAATCCAAACTGCTCCCTCTACGTGGGGAGGGGGATAAACAGAGGAAAGTCTATACCAAACAATTGTTGATTTTAATGAATCATTTATGTTATCTCATGCTTGAATCATAGCGTTGGACTTTCCTTTGGCTAAAGCAGTATGGTATTCTAGGGAAATTTCAAATTCTGTATTTGTTCTTTGTGCTTAGCAGGTTTGAAGTGATAGAATATTATCAAATTTTTGGCTCGTATAATTTTGTTTTGTTTATAATGTTTTCATTTTTTGTTATTTTTATTCTTTTGTTTGAAATATGCTTCATGGTGACATCACTGATTTATTTTTCATTCACTTTTTTATTATCTTTGTTGATTTTATCCACCAATTTTTGGTGTTGTTATTTTTGTGTTTTCTCATTACTATGATATGGTGTATAAATGTTACTGTGTTTCAATGGAATTAAAGTAATTTAAAATGTATTTACTGCGTTTATTCATTTTCACTGCTCTTGATAATGTTGTGTTGTGTAATGGTATATTCTATAAAATTAAATATTAACTTATATTCCCATTTAAGCATATTTTTTGTAGAATACATTTTTGTTCCTCCTTTTTCGTTGGTATTTGGGATTTTTTGTAAATTGCATGATTCAACTGTCTCTATGTGCTAAAATATGACAATAATTTTTCTATCAACCGTACCGTTGTATATATGTATTAATTTTTGTAAGAATATGCTGAATTAGCTTGAATTAATAAAAATTTTAAGTATTGCTTGTTTTGAATCCCTATTTTTCCTAGGCTTTTCTTTGATGCTGTTGTTGACGTAATAATGTGGGTCCATGTGTAAAATTTTGGATGGGTTTTGCTAGCTAAAAGATTTCGAGATTTAAATACTTCTGAATAACTAGGTGAAAATGACACAACCGCAGTTCAAGGTCATGAGAAAATGAAAACACTACTTTTTAATCAAAGAGTACTACCGTGGCCCTAATGAGGACACAGGGGTAGTAACCACCGATGTCAATGGATGGCATAAGTATGCTCAAGTCAACTTAACGATGTTGTCAACTTGTGATCGCCAGGGTTTATGTGTGTGGCAAATGTTTATGATGTTTATTTTGCACAACCTGGGCAGCCGAACTGACCTACAATAGCGTTTTTTCTTGGAAAAGTTATTGTCGAGGTCTGCAGCGATCAATCAAAGTTCACCACCAACGGTTATACTGAGGTCATTTGCCATTCACGCATGGGGTGGAGTATCTGGACTAGCAAGGTGTCAACCCTAGTCTTGGAAGTATGAGTCAATGAAGTAGTATGTGATTAATTTAGTGGAACTTCTCTTTCTTTGACCCCCTAAAACCTCTGATTTTCCAATGAATGTGATCTAAGGACAATAATTTTCTCATTGCAATGTGCAGGTCGAGGTTTCCATATTGTCCTTGCATATGGTAGGTAACTCAGCAACCGTCATGCACGCTCGGTGACCCTACCTGAGGGTAACATGAGTTTCCAGTCATATTTTCCATGACATATTTTAAAATATGTAGCAACAATGATGCTACAATGATTGATACTCTTTTTTGTTTAATTTTTGGTACTTAATTTCCGGTAACGCGATTTTCCTTGCTATAAAGTATTTATCAAGCCAATGGTGTTGGGGAAATCAGTACAGTGCAACCTCGATAAAAGGACACCCCACGGTGCACCTATAAACACTCGCTATGGTGAATTGTCGCTTTACCAGAGGTGGAGCAAATAATAGCCAATATACCTATTGCGAACAGTTGAACAGGAACAGCAGTGGTGCGGTGACATAAATTTCTATCCGATAAACGTAAGTATAAATCCAGACGAAAGGTGATTTTTTTGCATCACTAAATTTCCTTACTCAAACAATGATTTACTATTCAATTAATTTATAAGCCCCGCACTGAATAAAAATCATGCAAAGCATTGTTTTGTCAATCATTATGCCGATGCACAACCGACGAAGCCAATTTTCTATGCACTTAATTAGCGCATTTACATAATCATCACTCATAAATTAGCCTGGCAACGTCTTATTTGCACCTTTCATGGAGTGTAGGAATATTTTGATCATCGATATTAGTTGATTGACTTTTTAAATGCGTCATCCAGGGGCGGTCTGATCAGAGGTCGCCAATCGGCGAGGGCCACGAGCTAAAGGGGCTCCCACAACGCTCGCATCTATCGTGAAGTGTATTTTTATAAGGAAGACACAGATTAATTGAGCCAAATATGTTTTTCACGATTATAAAATGCTACGTTTTCATTAGATGCTTTATTTACACCATACGAATTGTAAGAAGATGATATATAAGTATATAAAGGAAGTATGTCAGAACAGTGGCATAACTATAGGGGAAGAGGGGAATGTATCCCCCCCAAAGCCTTTGAGGAATCAAAATATTATTTAGAAGTCTGGTCTGGATTTGATAAATAATAACTGCATCTGCTTAAAGTTTAATTTTAAGTCCTAAAATGAATTCTCAGGCATGTTATTTTTCAAAATTTTTCCTTCACTCCCCGTCTCTTGGAGGGTAGCCCCCACTAACCTCCCATAATCCCCCAAAGCATATTCCTAGCTTAGCCACTGTGGCAGAAGATGGAAGATAATCTGATTCTTATTTTGGAAGGGTCATTCGAAAAGGTTATTTTAGAGGTTTTATTTTGATTTCATTGCAGTTTTAAGGAACAATTTCACTAAATAGATAACATACCCTAGTAGCAATTGATATCCATACAATATCCATACAATACCTATAATATCCAACTATAATATCCAAAGGATATCCAAATTTCATCCAACAACATTGCTTAGATATCCACATAATATCTGAAGTTGCCACCAAATACCATGCATATAATCTCCAACTTGGATATTGCCCCAAACTAATTAGACACTGCGCCTCCTCCCTCTCTCTCTCTTCCATTGAGCCTCCGTTCCACTGAACTGTTGCTTTTCCCTCGGCACCTTCCCCTCCCAAACAAACATCATTCCCATACATAAAAATGGCCCTAAAGATGAAGTCTCAAACTACCGCCCAATATTGTTACTTCCAAAACTATCTTGAGTTTGTGAATGGATTATTCTGAACAAGGTCTACTTCTTCAGTTCTCCTTTTTTATCAAATAATCAGCATGGTTTCCTGCCAGGACCCTCCTGCCTGACCAACTTTGCTCTTTTTCAGCATCATGCAGTCATTTCCATCTCCAATAAAGCTCAACTTGACGCAATATTCTTAGATTTCTCGAAAGCCTTAGACTCTCTTGACCACTATCTTCTCCTTCACAAACTCTCTCATCACTTTAACCTGCATGGAGATTTTCTAAACATAGTAGACTCTTTCCTCAACAATAGACATCAGCGTGTAATACTTCCTGGCTGCTCATCCAAATGGTTACCCACAACATCCAGAGTACCTCAGGGAAGTGTTCTCGGACCATATTTATTTAATCTTTTCATTGACGATCTGGCCTCCCTCGTACATACCTCTCAAGCCCATACCCTTTTTTATGCAGATGACTGCAAAAATTTTAAGCAAATGAACAATGTCGCAGACTGCCATAACCTACAGGATGCATTGAGCAAGATTTCAGAGTGGTGTAACAATTGGAAACTCCGCCTAAACGCTAATAAATGCAACATAATTTCAATTTTGCTAAAAAAAGTCCCCTTATGATTTCAGGTGTAGTTTAAACTCCCTTTCCCTCAGACGAGTCTCCATCATCAAAGACTTAGGTGTTTTAATGGATCAAAAATTAAATTACTGTGAGCGTATTACAAAAATAAAAAAACAAAGCTATGTCTCTCCTTGGCCTCCTCAACGGCTTCTCAGAAATTACATGCCCAATAGCATTACGCACATAATTTTCAACTATTGTCATTCCAATTGTAATATATTGCTCCCCCATTTGGACAATCTCAGCCCCATCCAATATTTTGGCTCTTGAGAGTGTGACAAATTTTTTCACTAATATAGTTAAGAGCCCCTCATCTTCATAATGTGTCCGCTTATACTGTTTTGCACACTCTCTGTCTATCTAATAATCCAAATTTAATCCTCAAATCTGATTTAAAACTGATACATAGCATTCTAAAATGTGCCATAGACTGTCCCAATCTTGTCTCCAATCTAAATTCCAAAGTTCCATGCAGACCCACCCGAACGCGTTTGCTCCTCCATGCGCCCATTCCCAGATTGTCACAAACCAAACGTTCCATCCTCTCCCGCCTCTCTTCCCTCATAAATTCCCTTCCAGATTACATTGGCCCGTTCTCCTTTCCAAACCACTCCTTTACAAACCGCGTTCTTTCCTACCTTAATAGAAACACACAAGGTCAATATTTTTACTCAATGTATTGTTATTTATTTAAATATATTATGTTTGATTGTGTTTGTGCTTTTTATGTTTGTTATACTGTGCCACTATAAAATGGCAAACTATGCTGTATGTGGACAATTTTATAAATAAATAAAATCAAATTCAAGTAATATTGTATACCTGAGGTTATTAAATATCTTGCTCCTTTGTACTCTATATGAGTGGCTGTACTTCATGTAGTGGACACAATCAATTTTATTAAATTCAGTATCATTATCAACGGTCAATAATCCTGACATTGGTTTGAAGCAGCTCTCCACTCAATTCTCATATCAGATAATCTTTTCACACCAAACAATTTCGTATCTTTCACATCCATCTTGCATGTCCCATATATTTCATTCGCATCCTCTTGCCTCTCGACAATTATCTTAATCAGGCCTTAATGTCTCAAGATAAGGTCTATGTTCGGGCAGGACAAAGCAACATTTTTGTCGTTGATACCCTGGAAAATTTGGAAATCACTTGGTTTTTTACGTAATTTAATTATTTCGATCGTTTAATGCAATCATGCCTGAGAGTGAGATAACCACGAGTCAATTGCAAATTGAGTCAGTCGAATTCTGCGATTCAGAGGCTACCTTTAGGTCTTGTATGTAGTCGCGCAAGTGAATTGAGAATATACCAGGGGCAAGTCAGCGTACATCCCAACTATGGGGTATTTACGGACAGGCGAAAATAGTTTCATGGCTCATCAATCTATGAGTACAGCAATAATTGCTATCGCATGGACATGCATAAGATAGATTCTATAATGGCAAATGAGTTCCAGGAGAATTATTAATTTATTTGGTCTGTTTTTGACAATTTTGCGTTGCCCATGAGTGATGTGGATGGGAAAGCCAGTTTCTCTGTGCTGTTTCGAAAATATAGACTTCCAGCCATTGACATTCTGAAATTTTCTTGGTGGTTCTCTAATGGCCAGCTTATCGTGATGTATTTAAATTGTTGGTAAATTAATGGAATGATACATCCGCAAATAAAAAGTTTTACGATTTAATATCTTCTCTCCTAGGCGAGGCATTGGCGATGATTGCTTCTATTCCTTTCGGAAAAGTGCATTATACATCCTCCTGGGGAGAATCAAACTATTTTTTCCTAATTCTCTCATTCCTCTGTTTTCATTTTTGGATAGGATGTTTTCGTTTTCAGAAATTTTTTATGTATAAGCAGAGTTAAGACAATTTATGTCAATATATGCGGAAATCTTTAAATCTTTAAGGAGCTTGAAAATCCCGGATTTGGGAGAATTTATTTTACTCCGCTTGGCCGCTCGCGTTTTGAATTCAGAGACATCATTCCATTTTGAAGGAACACTACGTGGAAATATGTATCATTCGGTAACGGATATAACTAATTTAGGAAATGAACAATTTATAATTCTGTAAACATCTAGGGGAGTGATCCACAGATCTACCTTCTGTATTTCTCGAGGTAATTCTAGATTTTCTGTTCTTTCAATTTTCACATATCCAGTATTCCTTTTCGAAGTTGGTTGTAGTATCCGAGGTCATAATTACACTTCCAACAGTTACCCACTCGCAATATATTATAAAAAAATTCTCATTTGCGTCTTGCCAATATCAATTTTGTAATACCTAATATAACAAAAAAACTTTCACCGAGATATTCAAAAATATATTTTTAATATAATTTTCGGGCTCTTGATTATATCTGAAATATATGCAAGTTACCTATTTTGATAGGTAACCCCCGTGGAAATATTATTGGGCTGGATCTATTTCCTAGGATTTTTCTTGGTAGGTGGAAATCATTGTCTTATGTGATCGTAGCCGGTACCTAGGTTGTGGCACTGGGGCGCATACCCCCCCCAAAACTTCTATATTTGTGCAATATTTCAGTGGCGTAACGATGGGGGGGAATGAGGGGTTGTATCCCCCCCCCCAAGCCTCTGAGAAATAAAATAATATTTAAATTTCTTTTCTGGATTTTATATATAAAGACTTCATCTTCTTAAAGTTGAATTTTATATGCCAAAATGTTGAAACATGCATTTTCAGAAATGTTATTTTTCTAAATTTTTCCTGACCTCCCTGTTTCTTGGGGGGCTAGCCCCCAATAATACCTCTCCTCCCCCCAAAAGCCGGATCATCCCCCCCAGAGCCCTCTCATCCCCAAAAGCATATTCCTAGTTACGCCAATGCAATATTTTTAATTCGGTCCCATTCTCATTGCGTTCGTTTTGTATTACGAGGTATCCTTGTCCTTGTATCCCCCCCAGAAAGATATTCTGGGTCTGCCCATGAAAGCGATAGCTAAGAAATCTGTTATCGTTTGGATTACACTGAGAAGCTGTCCAGCCATCACTTGTTAGCCTCCTCCTCACGTTATTTGGTTGGCTGTTTGTAAGTGGGAGATGCTTATCCTCAATCGGTTAATAAGGTTTTGTTAGGTGAAAGAAGTGAAGGTCGATATGCAACCGTCACCTGAAGACTTAAATTGCAAAGTGGGGTTTCCAAATACACATCTTTGTATGCCTGATTGTAGGTGTGAAGCTATGTAGCAGTTTAAGAAATATCCTTTTACTCTGGGAGATTCTCGTGGACATGCTTTAACGCGATGGAAGAATACGGATATTTTTCATCCACGCTCCTGTAGCTTTTCCTCGCTTAAGGCATATCTTGTTTCCTATTCTCTTGATTCTGCCCTTCCTCTGTTTTCACATTGTTTACTTTTTTCTTTCTTCAATGAGATCCAATACTTCCTGCATGACTAATGGTTTTTCCATAACGTCTTTTTGTCTGCAGGAACTTAATTGGCTTCTGCCTATAGACTTTCCCACCTCTCTCCCCCTGAATTATTGGTCATATGTTTTAATCTTTTTCTACTGCTACTTTAAAAGTCAGTTAATGCTAAAACTCCATCAATTTTTCAAGCAGCCATGTTTTTCCACGGCTTTCTTCATTTTTTTAATTTTAGGGGATATTTGGTCATAACATTAGTTATAATCACAGTCGATATCTGCCCCTGGGTAGCGGTTGAAGTCCTTCACCTGGTTCATGAATCTAAGTTTCAATATAATGTAGTCAATTTGGGATCTCATAAGGTCTCCTGGTATCTTCCATGTATATCCTATTCGCATGGGGGTTTTGAGTAGTGTTGGCCAACACTGTCCTTGGTTCAGTGAAAGTTCAAGCAGCTTCCTCCTCTTTCATTTCGGTTTCCTAATCCATGTTTCCCTTCAATCATCCTGCCTCGACCTTTGTTGACGGCAGCAATCCATTCACTAAATATGGTAAGGTTTTCTTCCCACCATGCACCACTACAGAAGCTATGGGTTTTGTTTTTATCATGACCATTACTATCTTTTCCTTAAACTGCAGGTAGTTTCCTTATAACATGCATCCCACTGCTCTTCCAATGCATTATCCCTACTCCAGTATTTACCATTTAACGATACTGTGTGTATTGTTCTGTGGCTTACACTCCAAAAGTCTTCCTCCTCAAGCCACTTCATTACGCTGATGCCTAATACGTTGAGGTTCATTCTTCGTACCTCTAAGTTTTCTAGTCTACCTCAGGCACGATGGGAATTAACATTCCCCTTTCCTGTCCTTAGCATTTTACCACATTTGACCAATGTGCCACGAAATCTGAATATGGGACTAGTTAACCTACGGAATATTTTACAATAGAGAAATCCATTTTGTCTTGATATAAAATGAGTGGAGTAGTTGCAACTCCTCTGGATGTTATTGTGGTGGTTTACTCTTGCCTTCCAGATCGCAGACCTACAGCCGGTGTACCTTATACTAATGACTAATTTTTTAAATGGAAATGAACTTCCGTCGCGAAGGGAATATGCTCAGGATTGAAGGGTAAATCGTGATCTCAGAGGAACAAAGCAGCTTTGAATCCCAATATTTACCAAGCCATGGTAAATTAAGATCCTCGCTTAATTAGTAACATATTTACATCACACTCGTTAATTTCTGTCAATAAATTTCATGTTATGAGTCACTTAAATTTGGAAAACGTCCTATTAAAAAAATAAATAATTAACACGAAGATATATTTCACAAATGTATTATATTTATTTGCTATTAATTCCCTTGGTGTTTCTTATTGTGAAAATATTTTGGCAAATTATATTGCTTTTAAAATTATTTATTTCTGATTCTGTACCGTGGTTTCCAAAAGTTTCTTAACAAATTGAGCGGCGCTACTTCTGCTCCTTCAGAGAAATTGAGCTTCACTTACTGCTATTATTGCCCTTGAATATTGACATATATTTCGTTTGTTTGTAAATAGATATAGATGTTGTTCTCGAAGGTAAGAGCGTGGAATATACCGTGTTATTGCATTTTTATCTTTCATTCGTTGATTTATTTAGTTGAAAATGATTTTTTTCGTGAGGTCCAATGACTTTCTGGCTTCCACAGTTCCTATGGGTTCGTACTTTGCGAATTTTTAGCCTTGCACTGCATGGAACAATTCGTGTTTAATAATTACGATTATTGTTTCAATTTAACCTCACGTGTATGATAGCCATTTGCAACTTTAAGTTTATGATTATTTCTGTGCGTGAAATAGTGAATAGGGTGGTTTCCTATTATTTTTTTATTGCCTAAATCGAAAGATTATTACTCCTGGAGTACCTATTTCACGCATTTAGATTTTTAAATGACGATATCTATTTATCGCGATTAAATGAAAAGTGAAAAATTTCAAGCGCGCGAAAACGCGACGCGTAAGTAGGAATGATGGGAAAAAGTCCGTGCGACGCATTTCTGGTTCCCCCTCCCGCCTTGTGAGGTGACCTTGATCGAGGCTCTGAGCGCTGATAGGACGCAGCATGCTAGCGGGTAGCTGAGTACCTTGCTGGCTGGTAGCGCTTGGCTTAAAAAAGGTTTATTAATACCTTATCAAACGAAGAAAACTTTCCGACCTTAGCCAGTTTTAATAAGTGATTATTAAGACATGTTTCCCTGAGCTCTGTGCCTCATGCATGCATTGGCAACCTCAGACGATGTATAAATCCTATCCTCTCGTGTAGAAACTAGGTCCCTGTGACGTCACGTGGAGTGGAATCGCATGGGCGCCAATCTGGCCTTTTTCAAATGAGGATAAAATTTGACCCTTGCCATTCGTCCAAACAGGTATTTCAAAAACCAAATAATTTGTGTATTATGAATAGACTAATGGTGGGTAACGAATCGCAATCAATGCCTTTCGTTTTCTATGATGAAGGAAACTACCCTATTGCGGTGTTTTCTAAAGTAGATATTTGAGGTTATTGTGCACTACTTCGCTCGATTTCTAATTGCATTTTCGTGAGGTTGATGACATATACTGTATTGTGAAGTGATCGCGCCTAACATATTTGTTGGAATGGAGATTTGATTTGTTTACTGCGATGTGTTAATATCCAAAATATGTCGAGAGAAATAATTAGGTGCATATTCAATATTTCAGTGTTGGCATTACGGTTGCCGTCGCCTCAGGCAGGCATTTGTTTATCTTGAGTGAGCATACGAAGGTATACAATCGTGTGACGAATGATATGATATGAGTTTTGATTCAGATTCGCGAGTAATGGTGCAATTATTCTAAGGTTTTTGTGTGCGCTACGGCGATCTAAGAATGATATAAGTTAGCGATAGCCTCTAAATTGCGTCATCTAAGTGATTGGGTAATGTTATAGCCTTCTTTTTAGCCTTCATAACCTTCACATACTTCTCGAATTTGTTTTTATTTACTATTCGTGTGTCATGTGTTTCTGGTTTCCGAGTCAATTGTTGCGAACGCTTGCGAAGGTCCAAGTAATCTGTCAGTGCTGATTCTTCCAGTTTGTCTGTGGGCCAAAAAAACAACCTGTTGATGTTGTGAGCTGTCGTTAACCCTGCCGTGACTGTGCGGGGTAACACTGTTACCCCAAAAAATGTTAATGCTGTATAATTTTTTTATTTATTATTTTGTCCCCTTGACATTTTTTGTATTTGAGCTCAAACACTTTTTCGTTATTTAGGCGACGAATTATTTTTTTTACATTTGAATTGTTTTCGAAAACTTCTATTATTATTGGTGGGGTAACTGAGTTTCAAAGCATTTTCAAAAGTGTTCCCATGCAGTTGCAAAGCAAACTTTTTCCCAGAGCAGTTACAAAAGAAAAATATGAAATATACCTGCTATACTCATAATATCAAGGTAAAAACCTAAATGTAGCCAACAATGTATTTAAAAATGAGGTAAATCAAGATATTATCTCGGATGTAATAGCCTCTTCAGTGCTAGTGTTGAGATGAGCTGACTCTTCAGAGTTAAAATATTTTCAAACACTCTCAGATCCCTATTTTTAGAGCAAGCGATGCTTAGCCAACTTCAAAATCTTCATCGGCTAGTTCCAATACCTCAGCAATGCGTTACATCGCCTTAGGTGACGATAATATAACCAATTTGCAATGCAGTTCTCCTTTCATATACAAATAAATATGTGACCAAGAAACTTTTTTAAATAAAATGTCTTTTTCTTTCAAAACCAAAATGATATCGAAGCTATGTTGCGGCTTTTAAGACTGCTTGAGACTCATAATGTTTAAATGGCACGCTGTAGCCTTTTGAGTGCCGATAGAAAGAAGACATGTGCAGTTACGAATTGGTGAATAGGTATAAGATATTATTTTTGGAAATAATGCAATAAATCACTTCACTTCTAATGCTCAAACTTAAACCTATTTTTTGGAAATATCATTTAAATATCCATCTAATATGTATACCTATAATATGGTAAACATTTCAAAATATCTGTGTATAATTTGTTTCATCGAAATAAAGTAATTCCGAAAGCTCTGCATAATATCAGTTGTTTCTATCTTGACGGCACATATCAAATTACTTTATAATCTCTATAGTCACAGGCTCAACTTTGTGGAAGTTCATTTTAATGAATAAAAACGAACAAACTTTGTATTAATCCACCATTTTATTTTCGTGGTAAGACTATAGTTTCGACGCAGCGGCGTCATCCTCAAGTACAAAGTTACAAGCAATAAAATATCCTCATATATCACGTGGTATCTGTGGGGGAGGAAGACCCCTTCCACCTACCTTCTTGCGATGAATTGCGATGGAGTGATTTCGAAGATTTTTCATTTCTGGTCTGCTTAAAGATTTGGCATACTTACCTTATTATTCCAGGTCAATCTCGTCAGTAAAACTCTCGTCAGTAAAAAAGGATGAACCGCAGATGTTTCATTAGCAGTAACTCTAATTGAAAAATGTATCCATTTTGTTGATAATTATCGAGAGAAAGGATTTAGTCAATCCATTATAGATGTTATATATATAGCTGTAATGTGGGGAATCCTATGTGATTTCCCGAGAAATCGACGTGTTAAGAAGAAAAAACAACTTTCTTATGAAAGCACAGATAATTACGAAGCCACGCCAGAAGAAGAATTTTCGAGAGACGTGTTCTACTCTCTGATAGATGCTGTATCTACATCCCTCAAGGAGCGATTCAGCCAGCTCAATGAACATAAAAAGAAATACGGATTCCTATCCTATCGAAACGACCTCCCGAAAAAGGATCAATTATATGAGATGTGTTGTCAGGAACTTTATAACTATTTCACGCGTTAAGGTATTTCTGGCATTAACTGGAATGTACTCTACAATGAACTACAGCATGGCAGCACAGTTATTCACGAAGAAATAAAAACACAAGCGAAACCATTGAAGATTTTGAATTCTATCAAGAAGGGCAACCACCAGGACTTATTCACATACCTGTGGATAGCTTTTCGTATTTTAATCACGATAGCGGTCACTGTTATTCAAGCAACCTGAAACTAATAAAAACCTACTAGAGGTCGTCGGTGAGAACGATTGGTTGCAATAGCAACGTTATCTATTGAGAATGAGAAAGGTACATAATTAAATTTTAAAGAATTTATCAATTCTTTCGCTAAAGTAATGCGAGAAAAATTCTATTATAATATTTAACAATCATATTCCTCAGTAATACTATTTATACTATAGTATGTTCATTTCTATTGTATTGTTTCATTTCGAAATATTTAAATATTCTGGTCGGTTTTACATTCATAATCTAAAAACATATTTATGATGAAAAAATGTTTTAAATTATATTTTGAATATCTCCCAATTGAAGGTATATCATTTAATTAATGGGGTGGTGATTTTGGCACGATCCCAGTTTGCCACGGGCTCCAGATCAGCTAGCGACGGGCCTGTGTATAACCACGGTAAGAATATGGTGCAAGAAGGTATATCTGTAAGCTGCTCCACTTGACTATAACCGTGATATATACGCGCGACAACACATCCCCCTTCTCAAATCCTTTTTTATCTATTGTTCGACGAGGTAGTAAGCGAGAAGGGGATGAGCTGAGGGAAGTCATTAGGGATAGCCTTCCGTTATGGGAAGGGACGATGAAGCATCCGTTGAGTGAACAGCCAACAACCACGAAATGGTCAGAACGAGAGGAAAAAGGTAAATAAATTCTATTTATACCATCTACGAAGATACCTTCTGACATTTTATACGACGCTAATATCTGGCTTCAAAAAATGTCCTTCTAGGGATAGAATGACGTCCAGGAAAGACATTCTTCGAGGTTTGAAATTTGTATCCCCAAGGAGAGAATAACATTTACGAAGGTATATCTATAAGTTGCTCCACTTGACTATAAACCTGACGTATTCGGACGAATATTCCTCCCCCTTCTCACTGCTTTGTTTGCTGTTGTTCAGGGATGTACTTTGCGAGAAGAGGATAAGCGTAGGGGTGTCATTAGTAACAGCCTTCCGTTATGGGAATGGACGATAAGGCAGCCGCTCAGGGAACAGGCAACAGCCACGAAATGGTGTGAACGCGAAGGAAAAAGTAAACAAATTCTAATGATACCATTTGCGAAGATACCTTCTCACATAACTTACGACACTAATATCTGATTTTCTAAATATCGGTCATGAGGCAAAAAAGACGTCGGAGAGACATCTTTTTTTAAATTTGAGACTTTTATCCTCACGGCGAGAATGAAGTGCCAGGAGGTATATCTGTAAATAGGTAAAAGTGCTTCGTCTCTCCTTGCTCTCCTCTGCAACATGGGGGAAATGCGTCGGACGTTAAAATGAGCATGAGTGATATAATAAGGTAAATATAAGCGAAAATCTAAACCTTTTTGACACTCGTGGAACTTTGTGAGTAGTATCCACATCCACTCGACTGTTTGGGAAAATGAAAATCGTGCGTCCGTCTGACGTATGAGAGTCGACCGTGTTGCCTGCTGAGAGAGCGTAGTCTCATGGTTACCACGACTTGCTTGAACGGTGCTTAATGGAAAGAGAATTCCTGGTGTTCTTCATTCATCATTTTTGTGCTTGACCTTCATTAGATGCCATCAATCCGAACATTGGTTCGACGCAGCTCTCAATTCGGACTTCATATCTGCTGGTCTTTTCAAAGGGACGTATGTGTTCCCTTTTTCATCCTTAAACTAGGGAAGGGAAACTTTTTTTTGCTATTTATCCTTCAATACTTAACTAGTTTCACTTCCAAATATCATTTTTCTGGTTTTAGCCACTTTGTGACAACACGCGTCTCGCGACTCCGCTCCCGCCCAAGCCATTCTGTCTCAACGGTAGTTGCTCCTCACATGAACCATCTTTAGAACGGAATTCCAATGACTACCGAAAAAACCTCACCGTTCACCATTGCAAACGTCCACCTGTGGGAAACATTAATATTAATCAAATCTGAAGCTTATTTTGTTAGCACGAGGTTTCCGATTTGCTTATCAATCCGCGCCTGATATAAATTGTTTCCTTCTACATTTGCAAGCTAACGGGCCAGCCATGGGCCATTAGCCAAATGGGCAGCAATGTCAGGCATGCCAAGCCATGGGCCGAAGGTGAAGAGTCTTTTATTTTCCCAAACTATTGGTATCCTATATCTTGTATGATATGTGGCACGATATGATGGAAGAAAAACTTGTAAATGTTGTTGTAACAACGAAACGCGTCGAGTGAAAATAAATTCAGTGGAAACATTGCAATGTCTCTTTTAAACGAATGTTTGTATCCTTTTTGTCAGCGGTTTAATCCAATTTATCTGCGGAGTAGTGTAAGCAGGTAAAACTTTTAGCCGCCTAATAAGCCTATTTTTGCTTACCTTCAAAGCTGAAAATTGTCAAATTCTCATTGCCTCGGTCACTTATTGTTCCTTATAACATCGAAAATAAGTTTTTATGCTTACAAAATATTTAGCTTTCCAAAAGTATCAAATACATGACCGTTGCGTTATTTATTAATGTCTGTTTAGCTGCCTAACACCCGACCCTCTTTTTCCCGCCCCTCGAGCAATCGCGTTGCGTGAAAAGAGCGTGCTACCGCGGGTTAATACCTTAAAAATAAATTTACTGCATTAAATGAGAGGCCAGGAGCTGGTTGATTTATGCTTTTAATGGAGTGGTTTAATATCAATTGTAGTCATCGGATTGTAATGAACCTTCGAAAAAGTTGTTTTACTACTCTCATATTTTTAAATGACAACTGAAAACAAAGTGCATCGTCCAGATTCATAATAATAAATGATAATTTTCTTTTAATCTAATAAATTTAGTTGAAGGCGAACTTTTAAACATCGATATCAGAGTTGTAGTACAATATTAGGTTTGACCCCATTTGGTGTACACCGCTAGTGCATGGGGCTCTAATGAAAAAGGAATGGTTTTGGGTATAAATGGAATACGGAGGCGAGCAGCAAGATGTGTTGAAATAGTAGTGTGTATGTAATTTTAATTTAAGAATGGCAAGGTCTGACCGATTGAGAGGTTAAAATTAGATTAATTACTTTGTGGAAATTTCTAGTATTTTTTTGCCTGGTGTCAAGATATTTTAAGAGGGCCTAATTAATATGGTGGAAACGATCTCAAGGATAAGATGAGGGAAATAGACTGCAGAACCGATAGAGTTAAGACATCGCTTATTCCGCAAAAATTCAGAGACCATTCACTATCCCTGTGATAATTTAGCTCTCGGGTAGCTTAACTCGGAATAGGTGAGATAGGCTCTGTATGTTTAGGTAATAACTTATTACTGTTGTCAACAAAAGTCAACGGACGCGGTGAGAACCTGAATATAATGCAAAGGTTTATTATATTTCTAAATACTAACTACCTGTATGAGTTTTTTGGCATGTTATAATTCATGCACGAATCACTTGCTGCGCTAGTTTCCGTTTTCATATCTCTACATAGTGGTTTTATTCGCATGTTCGTTTCCTTAGCATTCTCTGGTCTGACCGCATATTCCTTTCCTGTGCGCTTGGCCCGTGTCAGACGAGCGAGCGTGTTCTTGATTGCGGCTATCTTGTTAGGATGTGAGTGCTGTAGGTATGCCTACTTAGTGTTGGATCACCCCCGGGCCACACACCCTTGTGGTGGCTTGCACAGTGCCTCGTAGATGTGGAGGGGATATAGTGGGTTGGCCGAATAGGGATACGACGTCGTCAAACTGTCCGTCAACTTCGTGAAGCCAGGGGAAAAGCGGATGCACATTGCACACTCAGGGTTCCGAGAATTTGAGGTCGACAGTGGAGATGCGGAGAAAAATTTTTGGTCCAGGTTTTTCTCTTTTTCTTGTGGGCCTAATCTGGTTGTACTTTAGCAAACCTTGTTTTTCCCCATTATAAAACCTTAAAATGCATGTTTTGTTTTTTCTAAGTCAATGTTCGCAGTTGGCCTACATTTTGGTTTTCCTTTCTACATCTATCCTGTTTTCGGCTACAATTCCATTAGAGATCGGCAAAACCACCGAATAAAAGTAACGAATGAAACCAACTGATTTTGGCGTGGAACGATGAGATATTCGTGGTTAAGGGAAAACCAAGTAGCACTCTTCCACAAACTTTTATTTGGTGTCGACTAATTTCGACGGCTCTAGCGTCATCATCAAGGCAAACAGAAGGAGCACTGACAATGTCCATCTTTATATAATATATCCTCATCTGGTCTTCCTTCCCCCGACGAAGGCAACTAGCACCTTCAATATAGAATTATAAACATTTTTACTTTTTCATAATATCTCAATCTAAATAGCATATTTTAAACTGGTCACCAAAAGAAGGTATTCTGCAACACTGCAACTCCAAGATTACACGGCTGTCGGGCGGTGCGGCGATGTCAACTCACTATAGTCTATTCACTTTATGCCTGCGGATGAGCTTTCGTGAGAGCCCGGACACTCTCGGATGGCTTCGCCGATAGGGAAGGGGTAGTACCAAGCAAGGCCGTAGACAGAAAATATTTTCGGGGGGGGGGTTTAATCGAAAGGTACACAAACGTAAAATTATTATTGTCAGATAAATAAAATAGCGTATGCCGTTATATACACACACTTATTATAAACCATTAAAGGAAAATATAAACAGATTATTATAAAATTAAATTTAGCCTTCTTGCTTTCTTTGCAGCGAACAAATTGATTAACCCCTCGGTGTCTATGTCAATTCTGCGGTGGATTGACATCAAAGCCAAACCGTTTGGTCTTTCTTGGCCTGAAGAGTTTCTTGAATAAGTTTTGCGGCGTTTTAGAGAAGAGAAAGTCCTCTCAGGTGTACATGTGGAAACAGTCAGTGTTGCAAAGATCTTTAGAACATCGTGAATAATCGGGAATAACCCCTCATTGCATCCTCCAAGAACTTCAATAACCCATGTAGGGGCTGGGCGCTCTATTTCAGACTCTTTCTGCCATTTCATCCGCCACATGTCTGATTCAGCGTTTACGAAGACCCATTCCAAGTATTTTTTATAGAGAGGTCAAAGTTGCGGGGGTTATTCTGTTCTTTGCAACACACAGGTGGTATTAAAATATTGAGAGATGGTAATGTGTCGTTGTGCTATTGAAATATGGACGTAAGCTGTTCAATGAAATCATCCCCCCCTCACTGCGCCACTGCTTTTCACGTATATTTCCTCGTTAAAGGTAAATCTGGTTGCAGTGGCGTGGCCAGGAAGTTCGTTTTGGCGGGTCCAAAACCAGGGGGGAAAATTTTTGAAAAAAAGGGTACTAACACCATGCTAACAAGTTGTAAGTAGAGGGTTTTAAACTAATTTTAACACATTTCACAATCGAAAAATTTTCAATTCACGAAGAAAAATTTTGCAAATTCATTTTTCATTATGGGTGAAGCTCATTGGCGTCTTGCCCATGAGGAATCTCGGACGCCGCCCCTCTCAAATATTTTAAAAAAGGAAAAAAAAATAAATATCCATTAATTTATCATTGTACATCTAATTAATCTAAGTTTTATTTTCAATCGATGGCATCGAGAGTATACGAAAAACAGGGAAAAAAATAGCGCGATAGGATCGTATTTTTAGCCGTGGGGCGCTGGCCAGAACGTCCCAATTCATCACAATGCAGATATATGGAGAGTGGTAGTGGTGGGGGCTGCTGGTGCTATGACGCGTCTAAGCCTGTGCCTTATGGGAGTCTTGGGACGCCGTCCGGACATGCGCAGAGCGACGAGTGTGTTGGCATCGCTGCGCCGGCCGGCTCGAAAAAAAATCTTGCCCGGCGCTGATTTCAACGAACGTGTAATTAATCACTTTGCTGGACAAAGGGAAAGAAGGATGGACTTCTGCTACAAGCAATATAACTAAAGGCAGGTAAGAAGAGTATTTAAGATTTTGTTAAAAATGTGTAAGAAATGTTTAATTATTGATTTTAAATCATACTGCATTCAAGAAACAACGACAAAACAGCAATCGAAGGTTACATCTGCAATAACAAAGCGCGCGCATTCTAGAAGTGTTTCTTGCCTAGAGGAGGTCATTGACACTCCCCCCCCCTCTCCTCAGGTTTTACAAGTGTCATTGCTACCTAAATCATTGCAAATATTGTACAGATTTGACAAATAACGCATTATGAGTGCGAAAACGAAAAAGAAGTCTATTGCGGGCTTATCCGCGCGAAAAATGTAGGCGCTGAAACGCAAAGTTACGTATTTTCGTTTGTATTGGTAAAATATCGCAGCAAATATATTTTTATTCTTCAAGATCATTTATCAGTACAATCGAGAGTCCGGACTAAGCTGATCCGTATGACCGAGAGTCTACTGCATTCAGTATTTATTAATCAAGCTTTATCAGGAAAACTAGGTATTTTAGTTGAAAAAAACGGAACATGTGACATCACAAAATTTAATACCTATATTGCCTTAAAAAACTCACTAAATTACACAAAATATTAAAAATGTATGACCCCTCGGTGGAGTGCGCTCCCCCAGCATTTGACTCACGAGCCGCCACTGTACGTATATCTTTAATTTCAAGTCCATCTTAAAGTGTTCCACATAGTCTATTCGTGGTCTTCCTTTTCCATTCCTGCCATCCAGTTGTACCTCGACTCCATCAGGCATCGATGTCTCATGACAGCGGCGTAACTATGGGGGGAGGGGGGAGTGAGGGGATAGATCCTCTTCCAGAAGCCTAGGAGAAATATAAAAAATATTTAAAACTCATGGACATCCAATTACTCTCGTCGGGATTGAAGGACGAAGGATTAATAAAGGAGAGTCAAGGACGAAAATATAATTTATTTGAGTAATTAATTTACATGGATTGATTTCAATTTCATTTGGGTTGAACAATTGTTGCTTTCCACCGTTTCTTCAGCGCATTCCATGCCTAGCCCAGGAGGCCGCGCTTTCGGCTCGTTATCCTGTTTAACGTGGGGATTCCCCTTCCGGTCCCCTTCGGTTCCGGTCAGGCCTATACCACGCATCCCCGAGGTCAGAGTAGGGCCGTGACCCTCCTCTGGCCCAGTTCATTCTCAATCACTCCACAGCTTGCTGACTGAGGTATCCATGGCCTCCTTTAATACTAGTATTAAAGAAAGTCATGGATGAACCACTGGTGGAAGATGTCATCCATTGATAAGTCACCTTTAGCCATCAGGCTGCACTCGAAAGACCCATGGCCCCTCTCAACCAGCGGCTGAAAGTGGTGATAGAACCCCGAGCCCTTACCGCTGCCATCGTGGGGGACAGGTAGAAGCTCCTCCTCTCCTTCGTCTCCTTTGTCCCCCAGATAGCCTCTCTCCGAGATATCGCTGGACGCATGCAGCGAAATCTCGGAGGGATCATCTCCCTCCACAACTCCCTCCATCACTGCTTCAGCCAGGACCGTCACCTCCTTCTCCGTCTCCTCCTCCTCCTGGCGTCGGCAGCAGCAAAGAACGCAGCCCATTTTCACTCTTAGAAATGGCTTAAAGACAACAAGTCCACAACTAAGCAGCTATTAAGGCCAAATGAGGAACCCGAGAAGTGGTCTCCATGGAACTCCCATTGTTGCTCAGCGCCAGAGCCTTGAACATCTCATCCATGCTAACGAATGAAGGGTACTTGAAATCAATTGTTGCCTCCGAAGTGATTGAGAATTTAGGGTAATCATAAGAGTAATAAAGTTTAAAAGAGACATGGTATAAAACAATAATTAATCCTTTGAATCAAAAATTATTTCGATTTCAAATTGAAATCCCTCGTTTTTATCGATTTTTTAAATTTATTCTCATGTGAGAAATCAGAAGCTGGTTCAATTTAACTTTGAAAAAATTATACAAATTATTATTGCTAGCGGGGGCAATTAATCATAAAAAGGTGGTTTGATTATTATGGTGGTTCGCATATTATATTTTTAAATATAGCGAGGTGGAAATTGCCATTACCTCGCAAAACAAAAAGTTGTAATACCTACTACGATATTGAATGCCATTAGTCCATACGTCCTTCCCCAACCTGATTATTTCATATTGGAACAAGTAGAGCTGCTTCCGCATAGATATTGGATTTCCCCCAGTGACCCACCGACATCATTGTAGGCTTGGGACACTGCTCAATATAGGCACTACCCACTATCTGAAATTTATCCCATTCACTTTTTGAACACAGTGAAAACTGGAAAAAAATTTGGAAGCATAAACTGGAGGTGCGACCTGGGGAAGTTCCGCTGTGCTATAAGTTCTATAGTCATTATATTTGAATTAAGAGCATTAAATATGTAGGTAATTAAAGACAGTTCAAGGACCGGATACTAATTAAAGGTTAATTTTTGAGAAAAATAGAAAATAATGATGGTCACTCGGAGGGTAGAATCGTCAGAAGGTAGGTTTCGAAAATTTCTGCTGAAGTTATTTGGAGCTTACAGTTGCAAAAAATATGTCATCTAGTCAAGGGGGAGGAGCTTTATGTGTTTTTGGAAATCTAATTTTTGCAAAAATTGGTCATCGTCTTGTTCTTGAACTCAGGTTTTCAGATCGTGGTCAATTCCTATGCATGCTTTGCGCATTTATTGAACAGCCTGCCTACCACTCTCGCTACTTGCCACCAATTCGATGTTTGCCCCACCAAATCGCGTAGTTTCATCCTTATTAACATTAGCACTGCAAAATTAACTCAAAAATTTATATGCATTTGTGTTTTCTAGGGCCGCTCCCAGACTTCTTGTGGCCGGGGGTAGAGTTTGGCTGTGAGGCCCCCTCATCCGAAGAGAAATAGCGTTTGAAATTTCTCTAATCTAAGGCCCCTGGCCCGGGGCACTCTGCCTTGGTCTGCCCCATCTGCCCCTTCTACCACCCAGTGTGCCGCCCTGGTGATTTCTATGCTTATGATCTCAACATCCCTAACCTGAAAATACAGCAACACCTATGGAAATTTATAAGAGATCACTTCTCTAAATATATTAAGCTGAGCATCAGGATAAGAAGTGTTTTTTTTCAGTTTTATTTTGCCTTTAAGTATGGTCCTGGTCAGTGGCGTAACTATGGGGAGGATTGATGGGGGAAAGTTATCGTGAATGACCGTAAATAGTAACTTTAAGAAGTAATACATATCGTTATATTATTTTAAGAAGGTATTTTTAAAGAGAATTTTTATTCGTGTGGATATTTTTATTCCTTTTTATTTATTTCACGCTAAATTTATTACATATTTCTACGTTTTTTCCATGTCCTAATTGTCACATAATTCACTTAATGATTCGCTTTATTTAAATAATTTTTGTTTAATCGCTGAAATGGAAACTTGAGTGAGCGAGGAACAGGGGCGGCCCGGGACGATTGGGCACTGGGGCTCATGATGTGGCCCTCCTTTCAGAGGTATTAGGGATTTTTTCCCCGAAAAAATTTATGATACCATATACCTGAAATTAGATTTTGGTGCTATTGTGAATAAATGTTAATTCAAAAATATCACAATTTCGTAAGGAAAATACTATGAAATGTGAGAATTTCAGAGCTTATAAAAGTAAAAAATTACTCTGGTTTTATCATCTATTAAGTGAATTTGTTCCTTGACACAGCACCGAAATCTAAAAATCCTTAAGAATAAGCTTTTTGAACGACACTTTCAAAGAAGCACCATATTCTCTTTTACTATTCGACGGCTATATTTTATTATTAATTTTTATATATAATTTTATTTTTCGGAGAATAATGTATGTATTCACTCTATTATGGGCCGTACCATGCTTTCCTTTCCTTTTCTTCAACTATTGTTTTCATCATGCCATCATTGCTCAAATACGTTTTCCCCTAAGTGTCGTCTATTGAGTAAAAGAACCTTTTTCTTACTTGTCTGCCTGTATTACCAGGTGGTGATTTCATCTTTTTTAAATGCTCTTTTCACCGGTAATTTTATGCTGACCTACTTTCTTTTTTTTCGTCCCTCGCTGTTCATTGCAAACTTAACACATTGAGGCGGTTTAACCTTATGGGGTAATACAGTTCCAAATACTCACTAAATGGGTCACCATGTTTCTTATTCGTGCATACATCGAACGTCGAAAATGGCCAATGGCCAATTCTTCAAACATTTTCTGTATTACAAAATCTATGCCTTTGAACAACGCACAAAAAGTACTGATGTGTTTAGCAACCCATCACCTCTAGATTTTTCTTACCCAAGATTCACTTGATTATATCCTCTGAAAGCGGGGAGGCATAGTAGGCTTAACCCTTAGGCTGCGGGAACGTTTTTAAACGTTCTGCATGGTGAGTGCGGGAAAAACGTTTTTCTACGTTTGACCAGATTTTCTTACCACTGGCAGACTTCCCTTAGGATTTTATTGCCATCCTTTCCGCGGTTGCTTGAACTCGACCCAACCTAGTGGCAGAGAGCACAAAGGCGTCTTTCGAGGACTGGGCACCCTCACCACGGGGAGCGCTACCCAGATTATCCCTTCTTGGAGAGAGAGGTCTCTCTGCTCTCCGCGGCACATTCACGAATAAAACAATTCCAATGAATCCTTGCATTTCCTAGGAATTTTTTAATCTTGTCATTGTCCATTAGCCGGGGAAACTTATTTTAAAGCATTGGTTATTCTTTCTTATACTTTCGGTGGTGGGTCTGTCGCACCTGCGTAATTACCAAGGACATTTCTTACCTTTGAGTATTATAATCTCGTTCTGGATTTCCCACCGAATGGGTTTCCCTTCGAATTTCCCGTCTTTTCCACATGCTCTATTGATCTTTGCTCAGTTTTTCCAGAGTTTCGGTGGTGTACGTTTGCTCCTAATCAAGTACCTACTCGAGTGACTACATTTTGTGAATCTCTTCATTTATTTTCACTATGGATAGTGAAAATTTGCCATCTCGGTCAAAAAGGAGAAAGGTTTCTCTCGTGGATGAAGTTCTCAATATTTTATTCGACTCTGATTGTAAGAGTGAGGACGGAAATTTTTCCGATGTGTCTGTGTCTACCAGGGATACTGAGACGGATGAGGATGATGCAAATGATTCCGGCGATGGTGGTCCATTCAATTTGGCTGAAGACATTGAATCCGCATCATCTTCTTGGTCCAGAACTGATGATTTTACTCGTCAGATTTTCCAGTTCGACAGCTCCTCATCTGGTGTAATATCGGACCACCTTCATGAGAATGCCTATTATATCCTTTATTATCCATTATCTTTACCTATCGCATCCAAACATACGTTCCAAATGCTCCCCAAAGTTCAAATCGGCTGAAGTATGGTTGAAATGTTGAGGAATATGGTTAAATATCAATGGATTTTTTTACTGTTTGATATCAAATCGCTCATAAAAATATCATGCTGGCCAAATTTGAGGAAAAAAATTCATTTACATTCAATTTAGAAAAAGTAACGTTCAAATATTTTAATTCCAATTATGATTCTTAGAAAGGGCTCAATTGTATTCATGGTCTGTCGTCACGGGGTAGGGTGGGTAGTCCCGGATTATGAGGGTCCACTACCTGCTAGACACACGCCCGGGGTCGACGGAAAAATATCTTCCCTGTTCATGTCCCGCACACAGTGGCAGAAAAATTTTGACGCTCCCGCAGCTAAAGGGTTAAATCGAAAAAAGCTGGACAAAACCTCAAAAAGGTTTTTTTTTAGAAAGGAAGATGAAAAATGGCACGGTTGTTGGCATTCATTATTACATATTTCGACTAAAACCATTTTTCATAAATAATTTTTTCAAACAATAGGCATAGCCTCGAATTTGATCCAATTTCGTAATTAGAAACCTAGATTAATAGCTGAGTACTTAAACAATTATACGAGATCCATTGAGTAATAAATTTAAACAGTACCACAGAGAATGCATATAATTTATTTCTATTCATAGGTTAACGCACGTTAAGGTGTTGGCTTCTCATCCAAAGGGTCCGAATTCAAATACCGATGAAGGCGGAGATTTTTCCAATATTTCCCGGTGCCTGCTAGAGTACTTAGATGAAGGCACTTGGAGCACAGCACTGCTTTCGTCGGACGGTGTTACAAGTAATAAAACAATTACCATGGATACTACCGTGATAATGTAATCTTACCTTTCCCTCTCTACTCTTGCTGCTCATGGGGGCTGATGTTTTAGCTTTCTTTTTTATTGCATTGAATTCATTACATTATTACATTTAATCTGCTTGAATCAAGGAAGTGCATCTGGTGGCTGGTTTCAAAATATTTTTGTTGCAAATTATAACATAAACATGAATTATTACTTAATAATGTGTAACGGCAAACAATATATTTATTCTGTGTTAAGGAAATGGATATGCCCCAAAATTGAGCATGGAACACCGTCTCTCATTTAGAAAATTATAATACACACAGCAAGGTCCTCATCTTATGATATATTCCTCTCAAGCCTTTTCAATGAATCGATATCATTAATACTCCTCTTCCGTGATGGCTTGTGATATGACATTCGTCCGAGACGTCAGCGAAAACCACAAATAAACCGCCGTGTACTCATCAGGGACGGTTATTGGTGGATGCGAAGTGCCCGCTGAGTTGCCATGCGACGCTGTCTCCGAGTCTCCTCGCCATTGCTGTCGTAGCCCATGTCATGGTGATGCTGTTTTGTGAGGTGATGTACTTTAATTAATTGGAATTAGTATGCTACATTATGAAATTTTTACCCTTGAAAAACTCGTCCTTTTAAAATAGCCAAGCCTATAAGACTCAGGTCACTGAGGTAATTTACAATATGCATTTACTTTAATTGGTGGATAAAAGGTCCCACTAGTTCTCTTAAGATATTTTCATCGCCACGACAATTGTTTTGTAGTCACACGAACATTTTCATGAAGTAATTCATAATTTATTTGGCGATAGATGCTCTCAAAGAAAAGGTTTAGTGATTTGAGAAGTGCAGATGGACAAAATGCTTCTGAAGGAGGATAGAAGGAGATAAATGCATGGTGCCTAAAGAGCGCCTTATTGATAGTTGGAATTTCAAGTATTTCATTGATTTTGCCCAGGTGAGGAAGAAATTTCATTTCAGAAACCCCCCAAAGAAATGATGTCTACATTCTCTTTGGATTTTCACCGCGTCGGATCGAAGGTGAACTTTGGACCTGAAGACGCTGACTACAATGCCAGCGAAACTGTTGTCGCCAAAAGAAAACGTAGGTGGTGAAAACCCAAAGAGAATGCAGAGATTATCTGGTCAACGCTGCAAAAGTCTTCGAAATATGCGAAAGAAACTTAACTTCGATGATAATGTGAATGGTTGAGACACCTTGCTTGAGATTCTAAAATTTGATTTACGTTGAAGAAGGAAAAATGAAATATTACTTCAAACATGTGAAAGGAAGTTTCTCTAAATTTAAAGGTTAAATATCGAGAAGAGCTTAGAAAGTATGGACGTCAGAAAAGAGTATTTGAAATTAGACTTTGTTTGAATGTTTTTTCCTCATCCGTCAGCCTTCCGATCACCTGCTGATTCCACGAGCACGAGACCGACTTAGCGCTGTCCCCCAGACCGTCGCGAGCCGCGCTCTTCAAGACTTTGGCCACCGATGTCCTTTCGGCTGGTAGACTCTGAATCCGTAGCAGGTCCGCTTTGGTGGCCACGCAGTCGGATGGAGGACCTGGGAAACATAAAAGGAAGATCAGTGGCGCTGCGTCCGTCAGACATTCTGGTTCTTTTGGATGGCAATTTTCACGAATATTACAAAAGAGGAATAAATATGTTGTCACCCACAGCGCATTTAAATGGGTTTATAATAGTCACGGCGCTGATGGACAAACTGATCCGAGTTATTTGGAGAAATATGGAATTATTGGGGATAATAACGGAAATTTATATACTTGATTATCACTGAAATTCGAAAATTTTCAATGCAATTCCTCGCAATCGAAAATAGAATACTGCAAAATATATGTTAAAAAAGTGGATTGCCTTGCACTCATAACCGCGCCGCACAGTGGTCCCAAATCGAAAAAAGCTGGCCAAAAGTCATTTTTTCGATTTTTTACGAGGAAGTTTTGAATTATGTATTCGGATTCTACAAGATATGGCCTATAATATTTCGTGCCTGATAGGTCTATGTGATTATTATGTTGACCTGTGTAACCCGTCAAACATGGGCATGTTCAGCCTAAAACGCCCGAGGCGTAGAAATAGTCGATTTTAGGGCAATTCAACTTAATAAATGACTATTTTAATTTCATGGGCTTCATCTGTCAATTTTAACATGGTAAATTTGCATATTTTTTCACAATATTATAGTATTTTTGTTCGTTTCAGAATTTATTATAGCAATATATAATTATTTATAATGTTAGCTATTTTTGGGCCTATTTTTAGTCAAATGTGTCGTTATAGTTGTGTGCCTCTCTGTGCCCCTCGAAGATTCCTATGCTCAATCCTAAGGAAGAGTATGTGCAAAAAGATGGAGAAAAAAAATCTTGCCTATACTTGCCTATCCGACATCTAGAGGGTTTTAAGTTGAGCGGTGCACCGCTCCGCTGAGGGCGGCTGGCCGGCGGGAGACAGTGGCATTATCGCTCAAATATTCCTGTACCGGTGGTCAAACTTGCATGGTGTATACATAGCATAATTCTACATCCTGTACGATTACATTCATCAAGTGCTCCACGTCAATCGTATGCACACTTCTCGTTTGTGCACTCACCTTCAAATATTCATGAAACCAATAAGGGCCGGTTTTCATGCTCTTAATGAGAAACATTATGAGTGATCAAAAGCGACTACTTATGTCCTTATGCAAGAACCTTAAATTAACCACAAGATGCTTTTCTCTGCAAAACTTTCCTCATATTTTTATATTGAAGAGAGCGTGCTGTACAGCGTTGTCAGCACGTTATTCCGAAATAAGGTATTGGCGCTAAGAGAAATAAATGCTCCCTAATGCCAAGAATGGTTCACAGAATCGTTTCAACAGCCAATAGACGTAGTTAGGATTGAATTCGGAGGGAAAAATTCGTCTAAACCCACCAATGGAGCGTGAATCTTGCAAGTGCATTTTTCTAATAATAATGGAATGAGGATGACGGCCTCCCTCACCATAGCCATTGCATGGATGTGGTGAATATTTCCCACTCAGTTTTACTTAATGATTTTATTAGTAAAAAGGGCTGTGCTCCGAACTGTGTTAACACGGCTAACTCGAGAAACTTCTACTGTCCAGATAATTAAAGCACTTGGTTTGCCAATGTTTGGCATTCAGATTTCAGGATACGCTGGAAACTAAGAGGCAAGTCTATATAAGCTTGTATATGTTTTATTCAATGTCAACTCATAATTTCCTGTTCATTATTGGTTAAAAATAGACAACTTTTAGAAATCACATTCATCGTTTCAGCCGTAAATACTCCTGTTAAATTTGAATTATGGGTGCCGCAAATATTTTCGTACCTTGCGGTGTGGAATAAAAATACAGAGAGAAAAGAATATTCATAAGCGAAGAAGAAGGAATATGTCGTGGAATATTTGAAAACAAAATTATGACTGAATGAAATCAAGCACGCAAAAAATATGCTGACGCGTTTTGTGTGAAGAATATTTTCTCGAAATACCTGAGAAAGTGGAATCAAAGCTCAAGGACTGATGAGCTTTTCAAAGAGATGTTCAAAAGCAGGTTGCAGAAGGAAATGAAATTCCCTCCAGAAGCATATCAATATCTCCCTCTCGCATCTAGTGAGTGCAATTGATTACCGTATATGCACAGTCGGCGAGTATATGCAGTCTATAAAAATATTCACTCATTAAAAAAAATAATCAATCATCATATTTTTTAAATTGAAGTTTTAATTCAGGGTTTTATTTCAGACAAGATGAAATTACGTGTAAATATAAAATTATAATCAATAAATAAGAAATATTGGACGGGTTTCCATAATTTTGAAAAATCTACGAATAAATGCTTTATGTGTATGAAATGTAATTATTAATGTGATTTGTAATTTTCATGACGGGTATCGATGAAAGACTTATTCATAGACTTTCAGTGATATTAAAATCTCTGTCCAGCGGCAATGAGATAAATAATGAAGCCTTCAGCCAGTATTGCATTGAAATAGCTGAGCTGTGCATCGATTATGGTTGGTATTATATTCTGCTCATGGTACATAAAGTGCTGATATATGGAACAGCAATTTCCAAAGAATCCTTTCTTATAATTGAAGTTTTAACGGAGGAAGCGTTGGAGGCCAGGAACATAGACATGAGGAAATTCCGAGAGCATTGTACAAGAAAATACCCTAGAATGTTAAATTATGAAGATATATTTGGAAGACTCCTTTAAATATCTGAATCATACATTTTAATTACATCATGAGTTGCAAAAAAACGAGGTCAGCCTATCAGATGAGGTGAAAATTTGCTAATTTTAAGTGATTCGCTGAGCGACAATGAGTCCGATGGGGTGACATCGGACAACGATTATTTTAAAATTTGTTCTTTGTGATACATGAAAGCGATTTTATTGCCATTCGAACATTATTTTCCTCAATGTTCTTAATATCAGTCAATTCATTTCATCTTATGTGACTTATCAAATACATGGAAGCCAAAAATGAGTGAGTGTGAGTTTTTTTCCGATTTTGGTATCTCACCAACTATGCTGATCGTCGCGAGTTCGAATCTCACCAATTTCACGTCGTAAATTCTATATTGGGTTTTACAACAATTTATTCATCTTTTACCTTAAAATTAAACTATTTTAAGCTCTCCATGAACACCAAGTTATCGCCAATCGCAATGACATCTATATCGATATTTTCTAAAAATTGTTTAAAATATAACAGCTCAAATAATGATAAAATGAACAAACATCGTAAAAATAATGCCAAAATCAGATTCAGACGATCAAAATCAGTGAAAGGCATCCACTTTTGTAGCTGTTTTAGCTAAAATTACGACGTTATTAATTTTGGCCAGCTTTTTTCGATTTGGGACCACTGTGCGCCGCGGACATTATTGAAAACCGAATGAAATGCGACAGAGGAGGCAGAGGAAATCAGCGTTCTTTGGGGTGGAATCAGGCCTCCTCTTTGCTGTCTCCTTGGCATTTCCAATCGCCGGCGTGGTGCCCTCTGCATTAGCCTGCTCTTAACGAGAGGCGCCAAGGGGACCACGGCTTAACGTCCCATCCGACGGACCGAGTGTTGCGCTTGAAAATGTCCTCCATACAAATTTCGATCAGGGATCGGGAAAGCTCTGAAAATCTATCACAAAAACGGGATTTGAACGACACGATTGAAGCAATGAAGTGTTCGTATAAAGGAAGGACGACACAGGTATACCAAAAATGATTTGTTCATACTCCTAAATGAAGAGCTGAAAGAAAATTAAAAGCTTACCAAAAGTGGCTAAATTTAACAGCAAGTGCCCATATTGGGGGCATGAAAACAGAGTGAGCAATATTTTTGTTGTCCATATTTCATAAGTTTTCAGAAAGACAGATCAAATCATATTTCAATGGCTCAAGTATTGACGTACCTTGTTCTTTGCAGATAATTTTTAATCTAATAAACTATTATATTTAATACATTTTTTATTGACTGTGCCTATATATTAGACGGATTCAATATGACAACCAGAAACAAAGAAAAAAACGGATGCCACAAAAGTCACCAAGCAAACCAAAAAAATTCAGGCGATACTTCAAAATAGGAAAAAATCAACGATGTACTGGGATCAAAAAGTTGGTTTGAATGTGGATTTCAAGTTTCTTGTGGGGGTGTAGTATTGATTCGGATGTAAGTTAAGCACATGGTACATTTTATTTGAGTTGCACCTTCAAATCTATGTATAATAATCTAATAAGGATTTAATGTGAAAAAAATTATCCAATATACCTTCTTTGAATACTGCTCCTCCGTAGTGTTTATGATTGGCAAGTGGATTCATAAAAACTTTAAACGAAATGTGTATATTTGTAAAACTATCTTGACGCAATAAAATTAACATAACGGATCACTCTGCAACTATTTGCCGCGAAGCAAAACCTTCATTAGTTAACTACGAAAACTACAAGCGTGTATGACGTCGCGAAATGAATGTCGGGTCTTTTTGTGTTGAGGGTGGCGCCCCGAGTCGCGCGCCGATATTTTGCCCCCTCCCTAAATTCCATCCACAATCCTGAGGACTCTTCCTCACCATGACCACTGGCTCCAACCAACGACGCACTTCCCGACCACCTTCGTCATGCAGTCGAACTGAAAATCAGGCCAACAATTTTGACTCTACCTCGGGCTATTTGTGCATGACAACCTCCCCTAATATACTTAGTGATTCCCCGCCCTCTCATTGCTGTAAGTAAGGAGCAATGCGTCACTTAAGGTTTTCCCCCTCAGTACTCATTCCTTCCCAGTAAAGTTTGAGTCTCAAAGCGGTTTGGTTAGTGCTGAGATGTGGACGTTTGTCGCTGAAGAGTACTGGTGAGTATTATTCTCGTACGTAACCAATTCCTCCATGCTATTTCTACTTATTTCATCTTAATTTTAGTGCAAGAATGAAATGTTATTTGGCAGTAGGATTTGGTCAAAATTAATGAAGATCTTGTACCCGAATTCTGTTTAGACTTCTATCTTTCGTAACTGCTATAAAAATCTGGTTCCATCAGCAATGTCTCGTGACGAAATGTATTACCACGTACGTGTTACTGTATGGATGAATGGAATTTTGTTCACATATTCGCATATGTTTGGTTCAATTACAACTTTTCAGAAGTGTACGTGAACTTGTATTAGATACAGAATCATGAAACAAGACCTAATTGCCTAATGGCTCAAATTGGTTGACATAGCAGGCATTTCCGCTGTGACAATTCCTTCTTGCCATTCGGATAGAAGTATGGTGTCATCAGTACTATTTTTGTGCTGTAGCTTAAGAGCATTTTCTTATTATTTACAGTTTACGAAAGGTGGTGTGAATAATTCAATTAATCGATTGAATGAAGGTGCACGGCTAAAATCAAGCTTTCAGACACCCCAATGAAGGCTTCGGGTCAACCCTTGGAGTGTTGTCATCGGTCATACTGCTAGCAGTATGCATGTCTCAAGGAAATAATGTGAAGCTTCCTGCTGTGTTAGTGAACTGCATGAGCGAGTGTTCATCCAGCTTTACAGTGAAGTGAAAATGTCAATGGTTCATCTAAAAATTTGTTGTCTGTTGTGTGATCAGTGTGAAGTGTTAGTGTATGCATTTATTTTGAAGAGTCGTTGTTTTGAAGCTGAGCTCTACCGCCGATGGCCCTGGCAGCAAATGAATGGTAGGGATTCTTCTCCTCTTTCAGTTTGATACAATATGAAGCTTGAAAACTCTTTGCAGATAATCATGTATAACTAACTTGTTTTATCAGCAACTTTTTCTGATCAAAAGGAGAATTCTTTGACGAAAATTGCGGCGTGTTTTTGAAAATGCACTATATAGTTAGAATGATGAATCTAGTGTTTATTGTGATATAGCGAGATTAGCTCGTTGGGTATTAAATGCTATTTATACATTATTACAATTACGCTATTTATGTCCTGGAGTGCTAATAGTGCTGGATAATTTTAATATCGTGTAACCCGGAAACTAATTTTCACTGGCTCGACTTTTTGATTTGCGATGCGAAGCATAGTGAACTTACCAATGTTCTAATGCATAAGTTTTAAAGTTCAGCAGTCAAGTGTCATGAGTTTAAATATTTTGATCAAAGTGCAAACAACATGCGGATATAACTGACAAGGAAGTATGTATTTAGTAAAATTTTAGAGTAAAAAGTGAAATACTGAAGAACAACAGACTCGCCAATTGGGAGTGTTGTGTTAGAGAGAGAAAAGTATTTGGTTGGGGGAAGTGGTTTAACTTATGTCCACCTTCCCAATTCTCTGTCGACACATGAAAGAGCCACCCTACGTGAAGCAGTGACCGCGGCGGACGGGACTCCATTTGACCGTTTATTTCTCCTATGTCATCCACTCTGGTGAAATCCTGGCTGGATAATTTTCGAGTCGTTTTCCTGTGTCTCTCCTGAATGACATGTCTTAAAAGGACGAACCACTACCCCTCGACCGAATACATCTTCTTAATTATGTTTATAATCGTGGCCATATATCTTTCTTGGCACATAACTTGCTAAAATATAAAGCTTATTTTTTACATTTTTGAGGGTAATTATCTTCAACCGATATTTAAAATGCGGTTTAAATTTTAGACGCTCAGGTGGTAAATCAAGATTACTGCATATTTAGCGATTTATTTTTTTATTTGAGATAATCCCTTCCCCGTACTTTTTCTTCGTCACGTAGTCCACGGAAAAATATAATCTGTTTTGTAGCTGGAGTAAAACCCGAGCCCTTTCCCGGTGTATTTCTCCCAATCATCGTGATTTATGTATGAACATTCAAGTATATTGGTAAAATATTTAGTCAGATTTAATCATGCTAAAGGGTTGCGAGGAGAACGAATGGTGTTCCTTCAACTTCTGATAAGGAATCCTCACTGGCCAAGTCTGAATTACACATCCAGAAATATTCACAGTTAGACATGATGAAACATACTGTTGCAGAAACGTGTTGATTAAAATCCATGAAATAGTTCAGTTAGTAGTTAGCAATTGACAATCACTCAAGTAGAAGCGGCCAAGGTATGAACTTGGCGAGTGCTGAAGCTGAAACTTATAGAATTATTTCTAGATAGCATTTTCTTGCGGCACGCAACTAACGCACACTAATTTTTTTATTTAAGATAATCCCTTCCCCGTACTTTTTCTTCGTCACGTAGTTTACGGAAAAATATAATCTGTTTGGTAGCTGGAATTGTGCTGAAGCTGAAATTTATAGAATTATTTCTAGACTGCTTTTTTTTGCGGCACGCAACTAACGCACACTATTACACTTAATTGCTGTGATCTCAGACCGTCTCATAGGCATACCGCTTATTAGCTCATGAAGTGCGCCATTAACAGTTACTGACAATGGTTATATTCGAAAGAAAGGTTAATTGCAACTTGTTATCATTTTTGACATGTTTAAACCTACTGAAGATGCCATTTTCTTTAATTGAATGAATAATAAAATAAATTTAATAAACTATTATGAATTTATTAAATGCAAAGCTATTAATTCATATGATTGAATTATAACGATATTGCTTATCTCGAGTAAGATTCGACGATGAAAACAAAAAATTGTGGATGTATTCACGAAAAGAAAATCAATCCTAGCAGTCCGTTCATATAATTTTCGTCGAGGTTGCTGGTTCCGCGGGAGAATAATATCTTTCCGATGGTTAATTAGGCTACAGTGTTTGTTGGAGAACTTGCCAGTATTTTCCGTAAGCGACGAATACGACCCTTGAATTGAAATTAATAATGCTCAATGTTGATTTCCTTCAATTTTAAGGTTTTCAATCGTGAGTAAATATGATAAATCTATGACCATGAAGTGAATTGTTAAGGGGAGAATTTCTATGCACTAATGCAAACACAATTGTACTAATCGTATAATGGTAATGTCATTATCGCTCATGAAGTCCAATATATCTATTCACTGCCTATCTTCGCTATTCACTCTCGTTTGCAATTATTTTGCGTGATTAGCTACTTCAGTGACATGTTTATGCCTGAGTGCAAAATTACAACCTTTGTTCACGTAGATATTAAAAATTCATGTTCTCACTTACCTCAGTCAATACCGCTGTTTTTTCTTATTTGTAGTTCTGTAGATAGCTCATAGATACTGCTCTCCATTATCATTCCCCGGAATGAGACTGTGACTTCAACGAACGAAGAAACGGCTGAAAAAGACTAAAAAAAATATAATTTATAAATTTAAAACTTGCAAAAATGTGATTCTATCAAAACGATGGTTTGTGAAGGACTGGGGTGTGTTGTGTTTTCTTCGTGAGCAGGGGGGAAAGGGAGGTGCTTGATTGGAGACGACAGTTGAATGCAGACCGTTAGTATTGTAATGTATTGTTTTACGTAAATCGATGATGTGTTCTGCAAACGTACCTTCTGACCTTCGGAGACGACTAGAAAATTCCGGAACATTGATCACGTGTTTCATGACCGTTGGCTCTTAAAGATTTTTCGCGCTATTTTTGTGTAACATCGCCAACTTGAGATCAAATCCTATTGGTTAAGCGTAGCATTGGTTCTCCGCGGGAAATATTTTTTATTTATAATATATAGTATATCAACGTATTTAATAATGTATATTACTAGATAAAATTTCAAATAACCCAATATCAACGATCTTTAGCGTTTTATACATATTTCGTTGCCTTAAAAAGAAATCGTATAAAAATTATCGTGACGTCACAGGAATAAGTCACAGGGCTGACTCAGTGTCAGAAGTACCCCTCCCTCAGTTCCTGGACTGCACTTCGCGGCGAGATCTCTTGGGGATAAGAGGTGAGTACCTGAACTATTCTCTTGCCGATATTAGGCATTTTTGTATGATTTCTGAAGCAACTCTCTGATGTAGAGAATAATTCACGAACACTATTGATTCAAATTTATTAAGTAATCGTGATCATAGCAACTATTATTTTGAACGAAACATTTTTTCACGCCAACCGTCTTCCGTTCCAACTTTAAATACCATGTGAGGAATGTGCGTTTAAGTTAAAAATAGCGCCAGAGTTATTTGTTTAAGGAACGCTGGTGATAGGAAAACATCCCCTTCGATGACAATCGTCCTGGTATTCCTCTCGACCCTGTAAATTTCAAATGGAAATTATTTTTTATGAAAAGTATTTCGGCTACGGAAGATATGACCCAGTTGATAAGCCAATGCTAATTTATGTGATGAATGCCCGTTTGCTATAATTGTGTGATCCCCTTTCGCGTAACTATGTATTCGTTTACGAGTGTTATGTGTGTAACTTTTGAAAATTGGATTTCGCTATGGAGTGCGAGTATTTGAAATGAGTTACCTGCGAGTAGTTTTAGCTTTGCATTGATCGTGTGTCTAATAGCATCGAAGATAACGGTTCGAATACAGAAGTAATGATCCTAACGGCAATACTGTGGATTACTTTCAGTACTTTGAAATTTTATCGCTGTGACTGTGATTTTAAGGTATTAACAGTAGACGAGGAACAGTGAGACAGTTCCGTTATTGATTATGAGAGAACTTGAAATTGCATAGTGTAGCTATTACTATTCTTGTTTGCTTTAAAGATTTTTTCTTATCGGTACCTTAATGGCGAGTTATTCCACATATTAATGGTTTCTTAGAGGCTTTTATAGTCCTTAATATTTAAGCCTCGTAAGTTACAAAGGAATAATATCATTAAGATATTTGGTGACACTTAGAAACCGCTATGAAATAATAAGTCATAACATTTTGACGGTGATGTAGAGTAAGAGAACATTGGCGATCATAATTGGATTTACAGCACTTCATTTGGCATTTTCTTTTTTACACACAGCTCTGAGGTCGTTAGTACCATAATTTGTTGTAATCTTTAATTTCACCATCACCTTGAGTTATGTGTTATGTTAACTGTATGATTTTAGGGGGTAATTATATTGCCAACCTTAAATGCGAAAATTTTCTTTTCAGGTGAACGAGTAAAATGGGGATAGCGAATCAATTCCGTGAAACGGGTGGGGTCAAATGGGGGAACGCGATGAGGTTTCGAGGAAGAAGAAGCATTCGGGGAAACGGTGAGTTAATATAATTCACTTTGTTATTTGATATGTCTTTGAATATTCCTGTATTTAGATCTTTTTTATCTTTGTCTCTCTTCATTGCTAGAGGTAAACGAAATACTGTGAGTTACGGAAATTATAACGAATTATGTGAAAATTCTTATGATTTTATTTAATAATATACTATTTTTTGATGCTCCGAAAACCCTGATTTTACGTTTTTGACCCTTGGTGACTATTATGCCTTCGAAGGCCGCTAGGAGGAATGAAAAATGTTATTAGTTTACGTATCTCACGTAAATTTTGAGAGGTAGCAGTTAATATTCAATGATGCTTGTGGAGAGAGATGGAATATCATAAATACTCATTTAAATAATTCTTAATATGCGATATCCGAGGTATTAGTTTTCGTCTCCCACCGTACACTTGTCCCTCTAGCATTGCCTTCTTCAGGCAATCATAATGAGTGCTCCAGGATACCTCCGTTTATCGTGGTCTGCGTTCTGCTTGCTCGGATATCCATTTAATTTTCTTATAGCCGAATAGCTATCAGTTTCTGCACCACTGTCATTGCCCAGGACCATGGTAAAGAATGCTCAAATATCAAGTTCTGATGAGTTGTCTCCTTACTTTATGCTATAATTTCCTGCTCATATAAGTGAGGTGATGCTTTATTTTTCCTAAAGGTTCTCTTCGCCTGGGCTATCCTACTGATTATTTCTTTCATACTTCTTCCGCCGCTGGTTATTCTGCTTCCCAAATATTAAATTAGTCGACTTCTTCCAACGCTTGTTTCCCTAAGTTTATGCTTTTTTGGCTTTCTGTCACTTGCTACATTTTCTTCTTTTATAGTGATTTTCAGATTGCATAGGTCATTGTCCTACCCATCTTCACTTTAATGTTTTAAAATTTTTCAATTCTCTGCTTAAGTTTCCTCGTGGATATTCATGCCATGGAGATTCCGGGCTTTGATTTAATCGGTCCCATTTTAGTTCTGAACTGATGAAATTACAGGAGAAATAATTCGGCCTTGACGCACTCCGTTTCTAATTCTTGATTTTCCATAGATGTGTACACATTTTATCACGCTTACGTGTATAGAAAAATAAATTGTGGATGATTCCCCTGTCATTGTTAAGTACACCTACTTATTTCAGAATAGGAAGCATTGAATTCCAACCCACGCTTGTTTATGCGTCATATTATAACTCGATATCTATTTAAATTGCTTTTGTACTTGATCGCCCTCCATCTCATATAGATATTCAAACCATCTCTTCACATTGTATCAATTATCGGTCAAGAGTTCTCCGTTGTGTCACTTACGGTTTACATTTTACGCTTTTTATTTGAAGTTTTTCAAGTTCCTTCCCCAAACGGGCCTCTACTTTTCCAGGTACACGATGTTTTTATATTCCTAGACCACGTTTCACTGGCCTGTCTGGCTTTATGACAAATGCCGTTCCCTATTTCAATTATTATTGTACTTCAGTGCGCCTTTAATGAGATTAAAGGCTTTCTGCGTGATCTAACATTATGATTTCCTTCTATCAAGAACTTCTTCAGTTGTTTTCGTTAGCTCACTGATCAAGATTTTCTGACTCTCTTCCTCTAATTTCTCGGTCAGATATGATGCTAGATTATTCTGCACTGCTTACCGAAATTACACTTTCCTAAATCATTCTACTTGGCAAATGCTTTCCACCGCTTCGTTTTTTTAATTTTGGGTAACATGACTTCGCTATTAAGTTATGACCTCTGTGGTTACATACCCTAGGGTAGCTTATGTCGTCCTTTTCCTAGTTTTTGAGTCTGTTGTTGGTAGAATTCAATCAATTTAGAATCTTCTAATGTATGTTGGTGTTTCCCTTGTATAGATTTTACGGCTGTAACAAGTTAATGTTGATTTAGCAACCATTAGCTTGTGATCTGTGTTAGTCTTTCATTTTGGTTATAATATCCTTGCTTTCGGGAAATTCTCCAGGCATGACCTTTGCCGATGATATATTCACTTTCTGGGAGAATATTTACATTTTATTCATCTCTTCCTTGCTCTATTACTTCTTTTTTTCTTGACCTATTCCGCTTCTGCATTTTTTATCAAATCTTTTGTATGCTTACAAACCTTCTGAGCTGCAGTAATTATGGGTTTTGGTTCATATCTCAGCCATTACCAACCTATCATTAAATTGTAAGTGGTCTTCTTATCTGCGCTCTTTATTATCACTATCCCCACATCATTGTTACCTTTTATCGATCCTGAGTGTATTTTTCCGTAGCATCCATTCCATAAGTTTCCCACTTCATGCCATTTCATTCCGCTTATTCTTAATACGTCGAGGATCATTCTTCATATCTCCACCCACAAAGCGATAAAACGTTACATCTTTAAGAAAATTTTTCGCACTTGATGGATGTACTGGCTCTTGTAGTCCTCGCATTGAATTTCGAATTGGTTTCCATCTTTCTTTAACTTAATTATATTTTACTGAAGATGTTGTGTGAATCATGTTTGTAATGAATACACTGGATATGAATTATTGGGATAACTGTGGTAGCTACCCCTGCCCTTCCAAGGGATATCAGGTGTTGACTCATATTGCGAGTAATTTTAAATAGCATAATATTCGACTGAAACACGGCAAAGAAATCACAAGCTGCAACAAATATCAATAGTCAGCCGTGTGCTTTGTTTCCAAGAATAATTTTTTAGTTTTTCACGATTTTTCCCTTTTTTTCCTAACAACCGTAATTATGCTAACACTGCTATATCTGGTGATGACATACTAATGCGGTGTATCTACGTTAAGGTATATATATTTATTCTACCTAATTTCAAGGTTAAAGTAATATATTACGCATTGATTATAGCAACTGCCAGGATATTAGGACAAAGTTTCAGAGCTCCATCGTTTGGAGCAACTGACTAACATTTAAAAAAATTAAAAGTCTTATGTAATAAGTCACATAAGGGTGTATGTCGTGTGTCGTACTGGAGATTACCCCGACGTTTCGCGACCGACTGCTGGTCACTTCTGCAAGGTAATAATGCTGGAATTGGTTTTTCCTGCCTTTTTTATATTTCTGGCGGGAGGGAGGGAGGTGGGAGGGTATGAGGAGTTAGGACTGGAGGGGGAAGATAACGAAATGTTGCGGATGACTTGGTTCCAAGTACTCCTGATTCTTAATCCGGTTTCACTATTATGGTTGTCCTTGTTTTTCTTTATTTGAATGGATTCGCGGATGAGTCGGGCTTCAAAATGTTTTATCCTCGCGATGACTCTTGAGTTTTCGAAGTCGATCGCATGTCCGGTGGCTGCTACGGCTGACTTTGAAGAGTAACCCAGTCGAATGGCCCGCTTGTGCTGTTCTCTACGAGTTTTGACCGTTCGTCCCATTTCCCCGATGCATTTCTCCTCGCACGATCGGCAGGGGATTTCGTATACTCATTCAATTTGAAGTGAGGACTTGTCGTTGGTATTTCCCAGAAGGTGTCGTACTTGGGCGTGTGGTTTAAAAATGACTATAATGTCAAATTTCCGGAGGATGTTACCGACCTTATCCGTCGTTCCCTTTACGTATGGGAGGAAGGCTTTCTTTTGGCTAATGATGTCTTCTGTCTTGGGAATTATTCCTATTGTCCTTGTTGATCACATTTGTTAAATTGCGGGAAATAGCTCCATTGTCGTAACCATTAAGACGTAAGATGGATTTCAGCTTAACAATTTCTGAAGATAGATTCTTCGGGTCACTCAGCCGGATCGAACGTTCAATTAGAGAGGTCATTACAGCGTTTAATTGTGCAGGGTGGCGATGAGAACTGGCATGGAGATATCGTTTGTTGACGTCGGTTTTCTATTCACGGCGTAGCCTAGGCTTCCGTTGTCATTCTTCTTCACCAAGACGTCGAAAAAAGGCACTTTTCCCGATTCTTCTATCTCCATAGTGAATGAGGAAGTGGTGTAGCTCTGAACCATGTTTTTTAAAAGGGCGAGTGGGAACTACATTGTTGTTGTTGCGATTTTTGTTTATGATGATTTTGTTTTTTGGAATCGATTATTACTAAAAGAGATGCTCTCATGGAATCTTAAGGATAAAATTATCAAAACGTATTCATGATGCTGGTTTCCCTTATTAGTTTTATGGAATTTGATGTCTGATGTATTTCGCTATTTCTGCTTGACCGGATGTTGCTCGTGCTGTTAGTTATTATCCCAATATAATTCACCTGATTATTTAGGGTGAAAGATTACAGATACCAATTTATATTTACTTGGTTCTCAGAGGTTAGTGAGGTTAGCACACTTACTGGAAGGAAAGCATTGGTTGTTTCAATCACGTAACTTCCAAAATTTTTTCGTGACAAACTGCTCTTGATTACTATGATTATAGACGGAATTACAATCTTTTCTCATACTCTAGGGTAATTAAAATAAAGACTGTGATTAATTTTTCATCACTGAGCACGATTTCCTTTAAAATTTGACGACAACTTTGCTGCCAGCAGAGGGTGCCTCTTTAAGAATGACTTTACTCAGTCATCGCAAAATTGAACATTGTTATAAAAACATTGCACAATCTTTTCTTGCCAGGTGAAGTGTAATTTAAACGGCCAATCTCAAATCAATTTCATTAAGCTGAGAATCGTAATCGCAATTTTGTCGATATGACAAGTAAAAGCTAGTTATCCTTCCTGCGGAAAAACTTTAGGGTGGCTAGGGGAACTTGAAAATGCAATCTTCAACTGTATTTAATAGTGCTTCGGGGTATTTTGAAATAATCGGCAGCAAACCTTTGTGTCATTTCACCAAATATGATGGTTTCTAAACACTTTTGAAGGTGTTTTCTACTCTAGTCAGCAAATTTTCGGCTCCCAGGAAGACGTTTGTAGATGAAGGGCATCCTGACAAAGCTAAAAACTAACACATGCTATAGAAATTTCCGCATTACACATTTTGCAAGCTATAAATAGAAACCTATGACCTAAAGGGAATGGGCTCGTTAAAGTACGACCTATTTTGGCGCAAAAATATATAGGCCGAGGGAAGTCGTGTTTTTTAGTTAGCCGGAACTTATTTAAATGTATATGAAAATGATGAGGCACATTGTCTCTCAGAATTTAACTACAGAACGGAATAAAGCATTGAAAAGTGTTCAAAAATGTTTACTTATATTGCTCGTTCAGGAAGATAAGCGGCTTGTGCACAACGAAGTTAGGGAGAATAAAATTGCACGTGGTTTCACAAGTCACACAACTTCTGGGGGTGCTCCTAAGCGGCTCATAGGGGAATCACTTGAATATAAGGAAACTTCAACTATCGGTACTACTCCTAGCGGGACTGTCAGGAATTATATATTTTTTAGTGTACGGCCAGGTTCACTTGCTTAAGGATGGTATATGTTTTGTTACTCTGGTAGTAATAGAAATAGAATAGAAATGCTACGAGATTCTGCCAGATGTGGTTTATCCAAAAATATCTAGTATTTTATTGTCTCAAATGCTTTTTTATAACTACTTATACATACAGCAGCGATTTATTTATTACATTTGATGGACTGGAAAATCGGGGTGATAGAGATTTTCAAGCGTCCTGTGTACTTTTACCTATCCTAATACGAGGTTCGTTCTATAAGTCCTTAGAATTTTCGAAAAATTGCTCTCTTAGTTTCCAAAATTAACGTTAGTCAGAAATTTGCACTTGTGGCTCGTGAGCACTTGATGTTTGAGCTGTATCCATCTCATAGTTTCTTTTTTGTTACCGATTGTAGAGAACAACTATTGCTTACAAAAAATTATAGGGCTGAAAGTAGACTAAAATCAAACATATATAATAATTGAACCAATACAATTTGCTTTTATACCTTTTTCTAAAGACTTATTGAACGACCCTCGTACAATATTGACTGTCACAGAACCACTTCCTTTTCCGGAAAATTTACCAGTATTCGTTTTATAAGTTTTTCAAGTACTTACGTTAGAATAAATTTATAGCAAAGAAATCGGACGGTAATTGTGAATACCACGTAGTAAGATTTTTTTGTGAACGGAAACAATAATTTCTTGCTTTAAGGATGCAGGGCACCTTACATTTGGCAAGCTTTGATTGAATAAATGAAAGATTACATCTGCAATGTCTCATATGATAATTTTGTCATACCAGCATTATTTGATCTGGGCGGGCAGCTTTTGTAAAGATAAGCTATTGACCATTTTTAATACATCAGGCGTATGACTGGTTCCAAAAAGGAGTTCAGGCTTAGATGATTTTTACTATTTGATAAATATATTTACGTACTCTTTTCTTTAGCCGTTATTGTTCGGGTTATGACGTTGTTTTTGAAAACGACTTTTTAAGCGTAACTTTGCTCATCGAGGAGACAGTGATCCAGGGCTTTGATTTTACGGCACATTCATTTCTGACAATACTTAAAACTCATTTACACATGTTAACAGTATGTTTGAAAATGTAGTAAAAGTTTAGAAAATTTCATGTTCTTAATGCAATTATTCCCAAGAATGCAGTCGAACATTTTCATTTCATGATTTACGGCAGCAATACTATAGCAAAGTGACATAAGATGGTGTACTATCGTTTTCTTCGCGAGCAGAAAGATTAGAGATTGGGTTGGACTGGAGAGTGATGCGTTATACCTAAATGCATAAACTTGGCTTGGGGGTCAACAATAACTGTGTTAAGAACCGAGTGATTACATGATCTGAATAGGTAACTCATTGTCTAGTAATTCTGGTTCCTTCATTTATTGAGGTAGTCAAGCAACATGAACTCATGAGATTTGTAAAATGCTTGGATTCGCAGCTGAGCATTAGTAACTGAACATTCATATCACCGACCATTACTAATTTTTGAGATATGACCCTTGATTAGGGTTCAAAATATAAAACAAATTGATCGATAGAAATTTTTTATCCCCGTAGACGACAAAGAGATCAAATATACAAAACTTAGATGAAACACTGCTCAACAGTAGGGCTTATATGACAACGCCTCAGTACGGTTGTTATGTCATGTCTTATAAACAGTAAAACACCTCTTGCTCTTTCAAAGGTATTATCATTTCCATAAGATTAGTACCTACCCACTCACTGTATATAATTTAATCAGATTATATTTATATTTCATTCAAAGCTATAATATCCGGCAACTGTGACATGCTATTTAAATGTGAAAGTAGTAAATTAAAATTGCGTCTAACACTTCGGATATTTTGATGAAAGATCCATAGGGAATTATTCCATTAAAGGCATTAACAGTAATATTTACATCCATAACTCTGGCTTATAGTCTAGGTATGCCTCCTATACCATTGAAGTATGAATCACTACAGCAATGTTAAAAGATGTTTTACATCATCCATGATGCTAACTACAATTGTTGGCTCCTTTTCTACTTTCCGCATATAAATTTTACCTCCACGAATCCAAAGATACTTACAGTGCTTATCATTCTGTGCCACCCCACCTTTCTACCAGCACAAAAGGTCTCATTCATGTAAACAAGTATTATCGTTTTCAATAATATGCAGACACCCACCAGACCCATTTTATTGATGGGGCCGTGTCGGTGACAACTTACAGGGTTGGCACTCAATGCAAGCTGCTTCCTATGCCTTTTACATCGCCGACGAGGTCGGACGCGGATGAAGCGCGGACGATGTGTACCTGCTCCCGGATTTCGAGGGTACCACCTATGTCCCCGCTATGTTGGGTCCCGATAAGACTTCGCGTAGCTGCGATCGGGCAACGAAACGGATATTTGCGTCATTCGTATGTTTGCGTAGGAAAATATGAGACGAAAATTTGCTGGTTTCGTCTTCCGTGTCAAAATCCATCCGGGCGAATATTTACTTTGTTAGTAGCGAAAGGTTTAATTAGATGTGGCGCTTAGGAGGGGCGAGGGGGTCAAGCCGATTGTCACCCAATCTCACGTGGGGGACCTTGCAAGTATCACGTATTTTTTCATTAAAAATGATTAAACACTTTAAAAAAATAAATCTAACGAGTGAAGGTTAAATTAACGTATTTACACTAACAATACGAATTCAATACTGTCGCGATAATAACGCGTGGTTATGGGTCATGGTTTTAAGTTATTTAGTTTTCATTTCACCACTAAGATAAACCGGAAAACATAGAAATAAGGTTCACTTGACTGTCTCCTTTGTTGCCACTATAAATTTCAACGATTTATGCGAAGAGAGAATGAAATTTTATATAAATATTTACTCTTATTATTGATAAAAAAACGAGTTTCCGTACAAATTTATCCAAAATAAACTAGATAAAGTTAAATCGTGATCTCGGTAGAACAAAACAACTTTAAATTTCAATTTGTACAAATCCTAAATAGTTGTACAATATTGCTCGACTTGTAATACACTAACATCGTGTGGTCAATAACTCAAAGTTTTTATTTATGTATTCAAATTTTTTGTCTCCCTATTTAAAAGAAATAGTTGATACGATGTAATATTTCCGAAAATGTTTGTTTGCTATGTATTTCTTTGTTACTGCTTATTTTACGAATTCACTAGTGTTGCTAACGTAATCATTAAAGTTATGTATTTCTAAGTTAGTTTACATCTTTATACAAACCTTTCACCGCAAAAATCAAGTGGATATAAAGAAATTCTCATTAAAGTGCAATAATTCAATCTGTTTATGAGAGATTTTAATAAGCCTACCCTATTCAATATCACTTTAGCAAGCTCCCTATAAAATAGTCTGATGTTTAAAAGTCATTGAGAAAATTTGTGAATTTCTCGAGAATTATTTGGTTGTCCTTCTTTTTAAATAAACAGCCATTGTTTTAGTATCCATTTCCTCAATTTTTATTGACGGGTATAATAGTTTGAGTCATTGCACCTCTATTCCAAAAAGCTTGTCCCGTAGGGTGTCAGATTTTGATGAATTCGTGGTTGATAGTTTATAGTTGACGCTGTAGGTCATACTACTATGACATAGACTACCAGTCTATGAGTGAACGTCCATAGACTGGTATTAGAAATAATCAGGGAGCCGCACGGGAGGAAAAGTAAACGTTTAAATATTTTCAAAAAAATATCATTCAGGAGTTGATTTATATTTATTTTTGTAATTCTAAGGTAATGAATGAGCCTAAACTCTAAAGAATAAAAGCTTTGGCCAATTATGAGATTAATTATTCGAGAAAAGTTGATTAACAATTTTTTAAACATTTAAATATAACAATAACAGGGAAGTGCACTTTATAAATATCTTATTAAGAGTGTCTTCCGAAAGGACTAAGCTCTTGAAGAAGCAATAAATAACGGCTCTAAGACTATTTGATATATAAATTATGGGATATATATTATTTAAGGCAATTTTTTTGGAAAAAAAAATTGATAACATATTAAAACCATATGTAATAAATATCTCAGGGTACTTAGTTTGAGGTTGATGTAGACCAATGGAGATATCATAATCTGAGTCCTTCGGGGACAAATGCTCGTTGAACTAAGGTGGAGTGACCCATATTTAGTAATCTGACCCCCGAATTTAATTTAATTTTTTGCTCTCTCCTTTGGTGCAAGCCATCCCCGGACGTGACGGGAAGGATGAAAGGTGGAGCAGGAAGAATGAAGAAGAGAAGAAGACGATGGCCTCGCGAGACATCCAATTCTAAATGCTTTTATGTTGTTCGGAGAGATTTGACGCAAATTTTAATCCACATTTTTGCTTTTTCAATTTCAGAATGAATATTGAAGAATCAGAACACCATTCATCGACTTGAGTCGAATGCTGGGAAGAGTGCAGTTTTCCTCGGACGCTGTGCATTGCCGTTCATTTTCATCAGGTTTACATCAGGTTATCTTGAACGTGAAATGGTAAATTAGGGCCGACCGGAACCACACACCTGGAGTTATGAGAGACTCCTGGTGGAAAGTGAATTCACCCTCGATTATCAAAGCACGAGCTCTAGGTAAAAATGATAAACGAAAGGTAACGACTCGAAGGAGCAAGTTTAGAAAGGTTTCGAAACAGCGCTGAAACAAAGGTACCAGAAAGTGCACTTTAAAGTTATTTGCTACGAATGAGACCGGTACTAGGAGACAAAGAATGCATTCTAAGGCAGGAAATCTATGTGGGCATTTTTGTGTGTGTAGTTTTTTAAAAGGTATTTGGGTGGGTTTTGTACTAACACCATTTATTGCAGGAGTGAAGAATGAAGAAAGAAGACGTAGCTGTGGCCCCGAAGATTGAAGACATCGCATGGGGCCTCGAAGAATGAAGAGAGAAGATAATGCGTGTGTGTATCGGGAATGAGTGGATATTGATAATCCCTCGCATGAACTGAGTGAATTTTTTTGTACTTAATTGTAACATGTCTGTAACTCTTTCCCTTCCAGCCATGAAGATTGAAGACATCAAATTGAGCTCGAAGAACGGCAAGAATCCGATTGCGTGTGTTTTTTTACCTTTCGTGTGATTTCGCGTGGTATTTTTCTGCGTGTTATTATTTATATTTGCGTGTGCTGCGTCTATTTGTCCGTTGCGTCGCGTTAGGGCTTGCATGTTAGTGTTTTTTATTTATTTGTTTGTGCATGCACTAATCTTACCTCTTCACAGATTCAAGCCATCGCTGGACTTCAAGGAAGGAGGAGTGAAGACTGCACGAAGAAGAGGAGATTGAAGACGCAAGTGTTCACTGAAGAAAGAAGAGGGGCATCGCAAGAAAACCTGTGCGATATTTGCGGCTTAGTTTTGGGCCCTTCTGGCCAGCAAATAAAAATTTTCGTAAGGCTAGGCGTTTATTACATGCGTTAGTTTTAGTTTTTTGTGCCGTGGTTTTGCATTACGGATTCCATTGCGTCATACAGGAAACTGGCTGTGGCTGGGTAGGAAATTTGTGATTTCCTATCTATGCCATTGTCACGTTCTTGTGTGCTGCTTTGGAGTAATGCAATCCTCGGAAGGGCTATTAATTTGTGTATGCACTAACCCGCTCTCTCCATAGGTCCGCAAGCCATCGCTGGATGTGAAGAGAAGAATGAAGATTCATCGGAAGAAGAGAAGACGGAAGAGGATAGCATCGCGGGACCAGAATAAGACGACACCTTAACTTTGGGCCCTTCTGGCCGATAAACGTAAATTTGCGTAAGGCTAGGCGTTTTTTCCGTGCGTTAGTTTTAGTTTTTTGTGCCGTGGTTTTGCATTACGGATTCCATTGCGTCATGCAGGAATGTGGCTGTGGCGAGGTAGGAAATTTATGATTTCCTATTGATGCCATTGTCAAGTTCTTGTGTGCTGCTTTGGAGTGATGCAATCCTCGGAAGGGTTATTTATTTGTGCATGCACTAACCCGCTCTTTCCCTAGGTCCGCAAGCCATCGCTGGACATGATGATAAGGAGAAAGAAGACACTCGGAAGAAGATGGGATGGTGCACCTTGCCGAGCCGGCTTCTTGCGGCTCTACATGAGTTGCAGCAGATAAGGAGCGGTATGATCTCATAATATTCATTCAAATTTGGTTCATTTTTCACATATAAATTTTTAAGTTAACGATATTCTTGAGAATGTTCAATTTTGCATTCATTAACGGAACTCAATTGTGCTCATGCTTATACGGAATTGATACTGAACTTCTAATTTGCCCATAATGCCATCAAAATTAACAAATAAACTTAATATCCTCCTCAATTTAGTCATTGACTACTTGGTTTGAATATTGTAATTGGTACTTAATAACTGGAAGTGATATTTCATTGACCTATATAAACTTTGAATTGAATTTGAAAACTTGTGAATAAATATTGCAAATATTTTTTTTGTGCCAACATTTTTCTGGATGACTCATAATCACGCATCAACGGGAGTTCTTTACTGATGTTTTTGAATCAAAATATCACCACCCTTAACAGTGCCCGCAAAATATTTTCAAGTTGTGAAGCAGTCTGAATAACTTTTATATATAATTAGTTTCTAATTATATGTTTAATCATTACAAATATTATTCTCCATCATGAAACAGAATTATTACACTATTTTTTGTCCTGTGAAAGTTTACCCACTTCAAAATCAATACTTAATTTTCCTATTTAAACAAAGATAAAATTCCATTTAATTGGAATTATTTTATTATAACAAATGTAATTTATTGAATTAATTAATTGAATATTATTTTAATTTCTTCTGCAATACGGGAAATTCTATTTTGTGCTCCAAGTTTTTTAAATGTAATTAAAAGGTGAGCCTATTCACTCCTTAACGTCCATGCACCATAAGAAAATTTATTTATTGACTCGGCCATGAAGCCGATTTTCTCGGGCATTGCTTTGTCTCTTTATGAATGTTCGTTTTTTTATAATTGCAGAGTTCGTTGGATGGTATTGTGTGAGTTGTCTACTCGAGGCCTCGATGAAAGCACGTGCAAAGAGATCGAACGAATACAGCTCGTTGCCGCAGGCAGACGGTAAGATTTTATTCATTCCTCTTCCAAGTTTTGAGTAAAGCTCAGAACCATTATTTTGTGTCACATAGGTACACCATAATTTTTGGATTCACTAACCTCGATGATTGTGATGATAATGATTGCGTGAGAATATAAGTGAATATTTTCACTTTTCCAACGCGAAAATGTTTAATTAAACCGCGCCCAAAAATTAAGATCTCGCGCTTTCTTTGTAACACTCACAAAACTTACATCCCGCGGATCCCGCGCTGAATCTCAAGGCATTGATTGGTTGACGACGATGATATGCGTTTGCTTTCATATATTTGATTTGAAACTTCATTTCCATTAAATTTGATAATTCGAATGAAGGACAGTTATGGGGATTTTGGTGAATCTATCATAAGTATTTACTTTGCTGTTCTATTTTCTCATTGTAATGTGGAGGTCTATTTCCATATTGGTATTGCTCTTGGTAACTCAGCATCCGTCATGCGCGCTCAAGTAATAACTTCCTCGGAGACCCTACCTGAGGGAAACGTGAGATTCCGGTCATATTTTCTTCCTTTCTGAATTTTCCGTGAATTTATATTCCGAGTATAAGCGACATATTTTAAAAAAGTCACAACAATAATGTCAAAATGATTGATACTCTTTTTTGTTTAATTTTGGGTACTTATTTCCGTTGACGCTTTTTTCCTTGCTATTAAATATTTATTACGCCAATGGTGTCGGAAAAAATCAGTATATATTTTTCATTTTTTCGGCTGCATTTATCCGAAGTGATTACTTAGACCTCTGGCTCCATATTTCATGGATGGATTCCATATTTGTAACTTATGTTTTCGTCTTTTTAAATAATTTCATCGTATTGATTTTTATAATTTCATCATTGTTTTCCATTTAATAAAATAGTACATACATTAAACGTCGAATGGTATATCTTTGCTATCAATTTTTTATAATACACATGAAGTCCAAATAAGTCGTAAAAAAAGTTATATAAATACCACCTCAGCTCACTGTAATGATTTCCGGGAAAATGTTTAATATTGCCCATTCATATCTTTAAAATGTTTAAAAAATAATTAAAATACATTGAAATATCGCCGATAAGATAAGCGTCAAATAATTTGGAATCACCCACTCTTCCATTTTTTTAATTTAAAAAATTTTTCTGGACACTTAAAAATTTAATATTTTCTAAACGTCTTCCTCGAAATGATATTTTTGAGCTGAATGTTAACTTTTAGGTCTCCCCTTTTTTGGATTATGAGATTTTTTTGTTATATTACCACAGGTCAAGCTTGTGGACAACGACAGCGATTGCTTTTGGAGACAGCTGTTCAGGTCCATGAAATGGACACCTGAAGGTTACTGCGCCGACAACTAGAGACTTGAGGATTTTATCGTGAAGAAAGGAAGAATGAAAATAGGAAGAAAGAAGACACCGAGCCTGAAGATGGTTGTTTTTTTTTTGCATTTTTTGTTGCAATTATTGTACAGGGTGTCTGTATATTTTTTATTAATGCATGTATTTTTTCCAGCTATAGTTAGGATTTGCGGCAGGAGAGTAGGGATTTTATATTGCGTCCTACCGTCGAGTAGAAATAACTCAGATTAGGTAGGTCTTCGTGTATCGTGGCCACGATTCCGTATTTAGGCGTTTAATTAATTCAGGCGTATAAAGTAGTATTTAGGTAGGCAGGGCTGTATGAATGGATGAATGTGATTTTATGAATGAGTAAATGGAATGTGGTTTTTTGAATGAGAGAATGGAATGTGGGTTTATGAATGAGTGTGTGCTTGTAGTAGTAGTACTAATGGTAGTGTTAGTAGCAATACTGACACTAACTGTCCTTTCCTTTCACTAAAAATCCCTCCCCACCCTCCCTCCCCCTCAAAATCCAAACTGCTCCCTCTACGTGGGGAGGGGGATAAACAGAGGAAAGTCAATACCAAACAATTGTTGATTTTAATGAATCATTTATGTTATCTCATGCTTGAATTATAGCGTTGGACTTTCCTCTGGCTAAAGCAGTATGGTATCCTAGGGCAATTTCAAATTCTGTATTTGTTCTTTGTGCTTAGCAGGTTTGAAGTGATAGAATATTATCAAATTTTTGGCTCGTATAATTTTGTTCTGTTTATAATGTTTTCATTTTTGTTATTTTTATACTTTTGTTTGAAATATGCTTCATGGTGACATCACTGATTTATTTTTCATTCACTTTTTTATTATCTTTGTTGATTTTATCCACCAATTTTTGGTGTTGTTTTTTTTATATTTTCTCATTACTATGATATGGTGTATAAATGTTACTGTGTTTTAAAGTAATTTAAAATGTATTTACTGCATTTATTCATTTTCACTGCTCTTGATAATGTTGTGTTGTGCAATGGTATATTCTATAAAATTAAATATTAACTTATATTCCCATTTAAGCATATTTTTTGTAGAATACATTTTTGTTCCTCCTTTTTTGTTGGTATTGGGGATTTTTTGTAAATTGCATGATTCAACTGTCTCTATGTGCTAAATTATGGCAATAATTTTTCTATCAGCGTTGTATATATGTATTAATTTTTGTAGGAATATGCTGAATTAGCTTGAATTATTAAAAATTTGAAGTACTGCGCGTTTTGAATCCCTTTTTTTGCAAGGCTTTTCTTCGATGCTGTTATTATGTGCCCACAGTCTGAGCTTGTAACCTTCCATCCATGTTAGTGGTTTCCGCTTAGAGTATCAATATTGTATGTGCATGTGTGTTTCATTTACTGGTGATAAATTCATAATTATATGTTTACTCCTGGTTTTCAACGTGGTTACACTAGTAAACAGTAGAAATTAGAATATTGTGGACGTAATAATGTGGGTCCATATGTAAAAGTTTGCATGGGTTTTGCTAGCTAAATGATTGCGACATTTAAATACTTCTGAATAACTAGGTGAAAATGACACAACCGCAGTTCAAGGTCATGAGAAAATGAAAACACTACCTTTTAATCAAAGAGTACTACCGTGGCCCTAATGAGGACACAGGGGTGGTAACCACCGATGTCAAAGGGATGGCATAAGTATGCTCAAGTCAACTTAATGATGATGTCAACTTGTGATCGCCAGGGTTTATGCGTGTGGCAAATGTTTATGATGTTTATTTTGCACTACCTGGGCAGCCGAACTGACCTACAATAGCGATTTTTCTTGGAAAAGTTATTGTCGAGGTCTACGCGATCAATCACAGTTCACCACCAACGGCTATACGGAGGTCATTGCCCATTCACGCATGGGGTGGAGTATCTGGACTAGCAAGGTGTCAACCCTAGTCTTGAAAGTATGAGTCAATGAAGTAGTATGTGATTAATTTAGTGGAACTTCTCTTTCTTTGACCCCCTAAAACCTCTGATTTTTCAATGAATGTGATCTAACGACAATAATTTTCTCATTGTAATGTGCAGGTCGAGGTTTCCATATTGCCCTTGCATATGGTAGGTATCTCAGCTACCGTCATGCGCGCTCCGAGACCCTACCTGAGGGAAACATGAGTTTCCGGTCATATTTTCTACGTTTCTGAAATTTTACGTGAATTTATTGAGTATAAGTGACATATTTAAAAAATGTAGCAACAATGATGTTACAATGATTGATACTCTTTTCTGTTTAATTTTTGGTACTTTATTTCCGGTAAGGCGATTTTCTTTGCTATTAAGTATTTATTAAGCCAATGGTGTTGGGGAAATCAGTACATTGCAACCTCGATAAAACGACACCCCACGGTGCACCTATAAACACTCCCTATGGTGAATTGTCGCTTTACCGGAGGTGGAGGAAATAATAGCCAATATACCTGTTGCGAACAGTTATACAGGAACAGCAGTGGTGCAGTGACATAAATTTCTATCCGATAAACGTAAGTATAAATCCAGACGAAACGTGATTTTTTTGCATCACTAAATTTCCTTACTCAAACAAAGACTTACTATTCAATCAATTTATAAGCCCCGCACTGAATAAAAATCATGCAAAGCATTGTTTTGTCAATCATTATCCCGATGCACAACCGACGAAGCCATTTTTCTATGCACTTAATTAGAGCTTTTACATAATCATCACTCATAATTTAGCCTGGCGACGTCTTATTTGCACCTTTCATGCAGTGTAGGAATATTTTGATCATCGATATTAGTTGATTGACTTTTTAAATGCGTCATCCAGGGGCGGTCTGATCAGAGGTTGCCAATCGGCAAGGGCCACGAGCTAAAATCCCCCCCAAAGCCTTTGAGGAATCGAAATATTATTTAGAAGTCTAGTCTGGATTTGATAAATAATAACTGCATCTGCTTAAAGTTTAATTTTAAGTCCTAAAATGATGTAAAATGAATTCTCAGGCATGTTATTTTTCAAAATTTTTCCTTCACTCCCCGTCTCTTGGAGGGTAGCCCCCACTAACCTCCCATAATCCCCCAAGGCATATTCCTAGCTAAGCCACTGTGGCAGAAGATGGAAGATAATCTGATTCTTATTTTGGAAGGGTCATTCGAAAAGGTTATTTTAGAGGTTTTATTTTGATTTCATTGCAGTTTTAAGGAACAATTTCACTAAATAGATAACATACCTTAGTAGCAATTGATATCTATACAATATCCATACAATACCTATAATATCCAACTATAATATCCAAAGGATATCCAATTTTCATCCAACAACATTTCTTAGATATCCACATAATAGCCGAAGTTGCCACCAAATGCCATGCATATAATCTGCAACTTGGATATTGCCCCAAACTAATTAGACACTGCGCCTCCTCCCTCTCTCTCTCTTCCATTGAGCCTCCATTCCACTGAACTGTTGCTTTTCCCTCGGCACCTTCCCCTCCCAAACAAACATCATTCCCATACATAAAAATGGCCCTAAATATGAAGTCTCAAGCTACCGCCCAATATTGTTACTTCCAAAACTATCGAGAGTTTGTGAAAGGATTATTCTGAACAGGGTCTACTACTTCAGTTCTCCTTTTTTATCAAATAATCAGCATGGTTTCCTTCCAGGACCCTCCTGCCTGACAACTTAGCTCTTTTTCAGCATCATGCAGTCATTTCCATCTCCAATAAAGCTCATCTTGACGCAATATTCATAGATTTCTCGAAAGCCTTCGACTCTCTTGACCACTATCTTCTCCTTCACAAACTCTCTCATCACTTTAACCTGCATGGAGATTTTCTAAACCTAGTAGACTCTTTCCTCAACAATAGACATCAGTGTGTAATACTTCCTGGCTGCTCATCCCAATGGTTACCCACAACATCCAGAGTACCTCAGGGAAGTGTTCTCGGACCATATTTATTTAATCTTTTCATTGACGATCTGGCCTCCCTCGTACATACCTCTCAAGCCCATACCCTTTTTTACGCAGATGACTGCAAAATTTTTAAGCAAATGAACAATGTCGCAGACTGCCATAACCTACAATATGCATTGAGCAAGATTTCAGAGTGGTGCAACAATTGGAAACTCCGCCTAAACGAAAATAAATGCAATATAATTTCAATTTCGCTAAAAATGTCCCCTTATGATTTCAGGTATAGTTTAAACTCCCTTTCCCTCAGACGAGTCTCCATCATCAAAGACTTAGGTGTTTTAATGGATCAAAAATTAAATTACTGTGAGCATATGACAAAAATAAAAAAACAAAACTATGTCTTTCCTTGGCCTCCTCAACCGCTTCTCAGAAATTACATACCCAATAGCATTACGCACATAATTTTCAACTATTGTCATTCCAATTGTAATGTATTGCTCCCCCATTTGGGCAATCTCAGCCCCATCCAATATTTTGGCTCTTGAAAGTGTGACAAATTTTTTCACTAATATAGTTAAGAGCCCCTCATCTTCATAATGTGTCCGCTGATACTGTTTTGCACACACTCTCTCTATCTAATAATCCAAATTTAATCCTCAAATCTGATTTAAAACTGATACATAGCATTCTAAAATGTGCCATAGGCTGTCCCAATCTCGTCTCCAATCTAAATTCCAATGTTCCATGCAGACCCACCCAAACGCATTTGCTCCTCCATGCGCATATTCCCAGATTGTCACTAACCAAACGTTCCATCCTCTCCCGCCTCATTCTCTTCCCTATTAAATTCCCTTCCAGATTTTATTGGCCCGTTCTCCTTTCCAAACTGTGTTTTTATAACCTTAATAGAAACACACAAGGTCAATATTTTTACTCAATGTATTGTTATTTATTTAAATATATTATGTTTGATTGTGTTTGTGCTTTTTACGTTTGTTATACTGTGCCACTATAAAATGGCAAACTATGCTGTATGTGGATAATTTTAGAAATTAATAAAATCAAATTTAAGTAATATTGTATACTTGAGGTTATTAAAAATCTTGCTCCTTTGTACTCTATATGAGTGGCTGTACTTCATGTAGTGGACACAATTAATTTTATTAAATTCAGTATCATTATAACCTGTCAATAATCCTTACATTGGTTTGAAGCAGCTCTCCACTCAATTCTCATATCAGACAATCTTTTCACACCAAACAATTTCGTATCTTTCACATCCATCTTGCATGTCCCATATATTTCATTCGAATCTTCTCGCCTCTCGACGATTATCTTAATCAGGCCTTAATGTCTCAAGATAAGGTCTATGTTCGGGCAGGACAAAGCAACATTTTTGTCGCCGATACCCTGGAAAATTTGGAAATCACTTGGTTTTTACATAATTTAATTATTCCGATCGTTTAATGCAATCAATCCTGAGAGTGAGATAACCAGGAGACAATTGCAAATTGAGTCAATCGAATTCTACGATTCACAGGCTACCCTTTAGGTCTCGTATGTAGTCGCGCAAGTGAATTGAGAATATAACAGGGGCAAGTCAGCGTACATCCCAACTATGGGGTATTTACGGACAGGTGAAAATAGTTTCATGGCTCATCAATCTATGAGTACAGCAATAATTGCTATCGCACGGACATGCGTAAGATAGATTCTATAATGGCAAATGAGTTCCAGGAGAATTATTAAATTATTTTGTCTCTTTTTGACAATGTGACGTTGCCCATGAGTGATGTGGATGGGAAAGCCAGTTTCTCTGTGCTGTTTCGAAAATATAGACTACCAGCCATTGACGTTCTGAAATTTTCCTGGTGGTTTTCTAATGGCCAGCTTATCGTTATGTGTTTAAATCTTTGGTAAATTAATGGAATGATACATCCGCAAATAAAAAGTTTTACGAACTAATACCTTCTCTCCTAGGCGAGGCATTGGCGATGATTGCTTCTATTCCTTTCGGCAAAGTGCATTATACATCCTCCTGAGGAGAATCAAACGATTTTTTTCCTAATTCTCTCATTCCTCTGTTTTCATTTTTGGATAAGATGTTTCCGTTTTCAGAAATTTTTTATGTATAAGCAGAGTTAAGACAATTTATGTCAATATATGCAGAAATCTTTGCAGCCTTAAGGAGCTTGAAAATCCCGGATTTGGGAGAATTTATTTTATTCCACTTGGCCGCTCGCGTTTTGCATTCAGAGACATTATTCCATTTTGAGGGAACACTAATTGTAAGTGGAAATATGTATCATTCGGTAATGAATGTAACTAATTTAGGAAATGAACAATTTATAATTCTGTGAACATCTAGGGGAGTGGTCCAAAGATCTACCCCCTCTATTTCTCGAGGTAATTCTAGGTCATAATTACACTTCCAACAGATACCCACTCGCAATTTATTATCAAAAAATTTTCATTTACGTCTCGCCAATTTCAATATTTTAATAATATAACAAAAAAACTTTCACCGAGGTATGCAAAAATATATTTTCAATATCATTTTAGGGCTCCTGATTATATCTGAAATATATGCAAATTACCTATTTTGATAGGTCACCCCCGTGGAAATATTATTGGCCTGGATCAATTTCCTAGGATTTTTCTTGGTAGGTGGAAATCATTGTCTTATGTGATCGTAGCCGGTACCTAGGTGGTGGCACGGGGGCGCATACCCCCCCCCCCCCAAAACCTCTATATATGTGCAATATTTCAGTGGCGGATCGATGGCGGGGAATGAGGGGTTGTATCCCCCCCCCCCAAAGTCTCTGAGAAATAAAATAATATTTAAATATCTTTTATGGATTTCATATATAATGACTTCATCTTCTTAAAGTTGAATTTTATTTGCCAAAATGATGATACATGCATTTTCAGAAATGTTATTTTTCTAAATTTTTCCTGACCTCCCTGTTTCTTGGGGGGCTAGCCCCCAATAACACCTCTCGTTCCCCCAAAAGCCGGATCATCCCCCCAGAGCCCTCTCATCCCCAAAAGCATATTCCTAGTTACGCCAATGCAATATTTTTAATACGGTCCCATTCTCATTGCGTTCGTTTTGTATTACGAGCTATCCTTGTCCTTGTATTCCAGAAAGATATCCTGGGTCTGCCCCTGAAAGCGATAGCTATGAAATCTGTTTTCGTTTGGATTACAATGAGAAGCTGTCCACCCATCGCTTGTTAGCCTCCTCCTCACGTTATTTGGTTGGCTGTTTGTAAGTGGGAGACACTTATCCTCAATCGGTTAATAAGGTTTTATCATAGATTTTATGGTTTTGGTAGGTGTAAGAAGTGAAGGTCGATATGCAACCGTCACCTGAAGACTTAAATTGCAAAGTGGGGTTTCCAAATACACATCTTTGTATGCCTGGTGGTAGATGTGAAGCTATGTAGCAGTTTAAGAATTTCCTTTTACTCTGGGTGATTCTCGTGGACATGCTTTTACGCGATGGATGAATACGGAGTTCCGATTATCTATTTAATTAGGAGTATCTTCATGAAAGAATACAAATCGAATTACGTCCAGGTCTTTGAGTCCCAGATTGTATTATCTGTCTATCATGTCGTGTTGAAGGCTGCTTCAAGCTGGTTCAATGCTTTTTCTCTTGTATTTTTAATTAGATTGCTGGAATGTCATCAGTTACGGATGGCTTATTTATCCAAAGGTTTTTTCATCATCGATTTCTGATGAATAGGGGCTATAATGTCATCTTCATTCACTTCCCTCTCGTTTTCATTAGCATTCGTTCCTAGGCTGTTCTTCCCTTTGTTATCAATCATTAGTTCTCCATTTTTTCCCTAAGGGTATTACATCCTCTCATCAGGGTGGTTTCTCACTTTCCCATTGGTGGTCTCTACTTTTCCATGCACAAGATTGTTCTGATCACAGATATTTTTCATCCACGCTCCTGTAGCTTTTCCTCGCTTTATGGCATATCTTGTTTCCCATTCTCTTGATTCCGCCCTTCCTCTGTTTTCACATTGTTTACTTTTTTCTTTCTTCAATGAGATCCAATACTTCCTGCATGACGAATGGTTTTTCCATAACGTCTTTTCGTCTGCATGAACTTTTCTGCCTGTAGACTTACCCACCTCTCTCCCCCTGAATTATTGGTCATATGTTTTTATCTTTTTCTACTGCTTCTTTAAAAGTCAGTTAATGCTAAACCTCCATCAATTTTTCAATCAGCCATATTTTTTCACGGCTTTCTTCATTTTTTTTATTTTAGGGGATATTTCGTCATAAAATTAGTTATAATCACAGTCGATATCTGCCCCTGGGTAGCTGTTGAAGTCCTTCACCTGGTTCATGAATCTAACTTTCAATATAATGTAGTCAATTTGGGATCTCATAAGGTCTACTGGTATCTTCCATCTCGTATATCCTATTCGCATGGGGGTTTTGAGTAGTGTTGGCCAACACTGTCCTTGGTTCAGTGAAAATTCAAGCAGCTTCCTCCTCTTTCATTTCGGTTTCCTAATCCATATTTCCCTTCTATCATCCTGCCTCGACCTTTGTTGACGGCAGAAATCCATTCACTAAATATGGTAAGGTTTTCTTCCCACCATGCACCACTACAGAAGCTATGGGTTTTGTTTTTATCATGACATTACTATCTTTTCCTTAAACTGCAGGTAGTTAACATGCATCCCACTGCTCTTCCAATGCATTATCCCTACTCCAGTATTTACCATTTTGCGATACTGTGTGTATTGTTCTGTGGCTTACACTCCAAAAGTCTTCCTCCTCAAGCCACTTCATTACGCTGATGCCTAATACGTTGAGGTTCATTCTTCGTACCTCTAAGTTTTCTAGTCTACCACAGGCACGATGGGAATTAATATTCCAAATTCCTTTCGTTAGCAATTTTCCACAATTGACCAATGTGCCACGAAATCTGAATTTGGGACTAGTTAACCTACGGAATATTTTACTATTGAGAAATCCATTTTGTCTTGATATAAAATGAGTGGAGTAGTTGCAACTCCTCGGGATGATATTGTGGTGGTTATCTCTTGCCTTCCACATCGCAGACCTACAGCCGGTGTAATACTAATGACTAATTTTTTAAATGGAAATGAACTTCCGTCGCGAAGGGAATATGCTCAAGATTGAAGGGTAAATCGTGATCTCAGAGGAACAAAGCAGCTTTGAATTCCAATATTTACCAAGCCGTGGTAGGCCGATTTATGAAAATAATGATGATAAAATTTAAAAAAAGATAAATTCGTGTATTCAGACGCCATAATTTCCTGATGAAGTGATGAAATGGGAAGGTGTGCGAGTTGATTCCGTGTCCACACTTCCTTCCTGTAACTCTCAAAACACTGTTTTCCTTGCTACTTCCGCAATATAATTTAAACTTAGATTAATATGGCTGGGAGGAAAATACGCAAAAACCAAATTAGTTGCTTCAAAAAATTACAGTTCTGCAACTTTTTAAATAGAAATTATGCTCGTTTTCATTCTTCGCCGGGGTTTGAAAATACAGACTGTCCCAAGGGTCGTGTGTCATTTTTGACCTGTAAATTTAGTAACTTTGCATGGAGCAATGTTCATTAAAATTAGCATATGTACTTATGGGAAAAGGTCCTAAGTTTTGTTGAGTGTAAAAATTTTTTTACAATTTTGACCTTTTGACCTCACAATGTGGGTCCAAACCAAAATTTGCCTTAATTTCAATTTTTAAAAAATCGAGATAGAAAAAAGTCTGAATTTCATTGATCAAGATGACTATTCTAAGGTTTTCGGACACGAGAAACCCGAAAATAATACTTTTATTCACGAAAATTCAACTGTTGACCCAGTAAGGTCACCGTCAAGGTCATAAAGGTGGCAAAAAGAATAGTATACCAACAAAGGTGTCGATCCATGGGTTTTATAGGGTGCCCAAGTCATTGGTAAAGTCCAAAAACCCTTATTATTCACTAATTGACCTCCGAGGGTCACAATGGGGGTCAAAGGTCATAGAGTTAAACGTCGGGCCATCATGACAACCAACGTGTCAAACCATGGGTTTTGAAGGGTGCCAAAGTCGGTTAGGCAGTTCATAGATCCGTAGTGTGGATTTTTTGACCTCTGAGGGTCAGAATGGGGGTCAAAGGTCATCGGGTTAAACGTCCGGAAATCATGATAACCAGCGTGTCAAACCATAGGTTTTGAAGGGTGCCAAAGTCGGTTAAGCAGTTCATAGATCCGTAGTGTTGATTTTTAGACCTCCGAGGGTAACAATGCACAAAGGTCATAGGGTTAAACCTGGGGCAATCATGACAACCAACGTGTCAAGCGATAGGTTTTGGAGGGTGCCAAAGTCGGTTAGGCAGTTCATAGATCCGTATTGTTGATTTTTGACCTCCGAAATTCGTAATTTTTTGTAATTTTTTGAAGCAACTAATTTGGTTTTTGCGTATTTTCCTCCCAGCCATATTAATCTAAGTTTAAATTATATTGCGGAAGTAGCAAGGAAAACAGTGTTTTGAGAGTTACAGGAAGGAAGTGTGGACACGGAATCAACTCGCACACCTTCCCATTTCATCACTTCATCAGGAAATTATGGCGTCTGAATACACGAATTTATCTTTTTTTAAATTTTATCATCATTATTTTCATAAATCGGCCTTCAATTTAAAATTCGGCTTATAGTGTTCGATAGAGGGTAAATTCAAGAACTCGCTGCGGTAAGCAGTTAGGCCCGCGGAAAGGATAGAATTTGAAATGGCGCTGGAAGTTGGGTCTACCGTGACGTAACGGGACTTCTGCTGGCGCATGCGCAGTTACGAATGAGGCAATCTTACCGTCTAAGAACCTTTCAAGTAATCTATCAGTGCTGATTCTTCCAGTTTGTCTGTGGGCCAAAAAAAACAACCTGTTGATGTTGTGAGCTGTCGTTAACCCTGCCGTGACTGTGCGGGGTAACACTGTTACCCCAAATAATGTTAATGCTGTATAATTTTTGTATTTATTATTTCGTCCCCTTGATATTTTTTGTATTTGAGCTCAAACACTTTTTCGTTATTTAGGCGACGAATTATTTTTTTTACATTTGAATTGTTTTCGAAAACTTCTATTATTATTGGTGGGGTAACTGAGTTTCAAAGCAGTTTCAAAAGTGTTCCCATGCAGTTGCAAAGCAAACTTTTTCCCAGAGCAGTTACAAAAGAAAAATATGAAAGATACCTGCTATTCTCATAATATCAAGGTAAAAACCTAAATGTAGCCAACAATGTATTTCCAAATGAGGTAAATCAAGATAATATCTCGGATGTAATAGCCCCTTCAGTACTAGTGTTGAGATGAGCTGACTCTTCAGAGTTAAAATATTTTCAAACACTCTCAGATCCTTATTTTTAGAGCAAGCGATGCTCAGCCAACTTCAAAATCTTCATCGGCTAGTTCCAATTCCTCAGCAATGCGTTACATCGCCTTAGGTGACGATAATATAACCGATTTGCAATGCAGTTCTCCTTTCATATACAAATAAATATGTGACCAAGAAACTTTTTTAAATAAAATGTCTTTTTCTTTCAAAACTAAAATGATATCGAAGCTTTGTTGCGGCTTTTAAGACTACTTGAGACTCATAATGTTTAAATGGCACGCTGTAGCCTTTTGAGTGACGATAGAAAGAAGACATGTGCAGTTACGAATTGGTGAATAGGTATAAGATATTATTTTTGGAAATAATGCAATAAATCACTTCACTTCCAATGCTCAAACTTGAACGTTTTTTGTGGAAATATCATTTAAATATCCATCTAATATGTATACCTATAATATGGTAAACATTTCAAAATATCTGTATATAATTTTTTTCGTCGAAATAAAGTAATTCCGAAAGCTCTGCATAATATCAGTTGTTTCTATCTTGAAGGCACATATAAAATTACTTCATAATCTCTATAGTCACAGGCTCAACTTTGTGGAAGTTCATTTTAATGAATAAAAACGAACAAACTTTGTATTAATCCACCATTTTATTTTCGTGGTACGACTAGTTTCGACGCAGCGGCGTCATCCTCAAGTACAAAGTTACAAGCAATAAAATATCCTCATATATCACGTGGTATCTGTGGGGGAGGAAGACCCCTTCCACCTACCTTCTTGCGGTGAATTGCGATGGTGTGATTTCGAAGATTTTTCATTTCTGGTCTGCTTAAAGATTTGGCATATCTTTTTATTCCAGGTCAATCTCGTCAGTAAAACTCTCGTCAGTAAAAAAGGATGAACCGCAGATGTTTCATTAGCAGTAACTCTAATTGAAAAATGTATCCATTTTGTTGATAATTTTCGAGAGAAAGGATTCAGTCAATCCATGATAGATGTTATATATATAGCTGAAATGTGGGGAATCCCCTGTGATTTCCCGAGTAATCGACGTGTTAAGAAGAAAAAACAACTTTCTTATGAAAGCACAGATAATTACGAAGCCACGCCAGAAGAAGAATTTTCGAGAGACGTGTTCTACCCTCTGATAGACGCTGTATCTACATCCCTCAAGGAGCGATTCAGCCAGCTCAAATAACATAAAAAGAAATAGGGATTCCTATCCTATCGAAACGACCTCCCGAAAAAGGATCAATTATATGAGATGTGTTGTCAGGAACTTCATAACTATTTCACGCGTTAAGGTATTTCTGGCATTAACTGGAATGTACTGTACAATGAACTACAGCATGTCGGCACAGTTATTCACGAAGAAATAAAAACACAAGCGAAACCATTGAAGATTTTGAATTCTATCAATAAGGGTGACCACCAGGACTTATTCATATACCTGTGGATAGCTTTTCGTATTTTAATCACGATAGCGGTCACTGTTATTCAAGCAACCTGAAACTAATAAAAACCTACTAGAGGTCGTCGATGAGAACGATTGGTTGCAATAGCAACGTTATCTATTGAGAATGAGTAAGGTACATAATTAAATTTTAAAGAATTTATCAATTATTTCGCTAAAGTAATGCGAGAAAATTTCTATTATAATATTTAACAATTATATTCCTCTATAATACTATTTATACAATAGTATGTTCATTTCTATTGTACTGTTTCATTTCGAAATATTTAAATATTCTGGTCGGTTTTACATTCATAATCTAAAAACATATTTACGATGAAAAAATGTTTTAAATTATATTTTGAATATCTCCCAATTGAAGGTATATCATTTAATTAAGGGGGGTGGTGATTTTGGCACAATCCCAGTTTGCCACGGGCTCCAGATCAGCTAGCGACGGGCCTGTGTATAACCACGGTAAGAACATGGTGCAAGAAGGTATATCTGTAAGCTGCTCCACTTGACTATAACCGTGACATATACGCGCGACAACACATCCCCCTTCTCAAATCCTTTTTTATCTATTGTTCGACGAGGTAGTAAGCGAGAAGCGGATGAGCTGAGGGAAGTCATTAGGGATAGCCTTCCGTTATGGGAAGGGACGATGAAGCATCCGTTGAGTGAACAGCCAACAACCACGAAATGGTCAGAACGAGTGGAAAAAGGTAAATAAATTCTATTGATACCATCTACGAAGATACCTTCTGACATTTTATACGACGCTAATATCTGGCTTCAAAAAATGTCCTTCTAGGGATAGAATGACGTCCAGGAAAGACATTCTTCGAGGTTTGAAACTTGTATCCCCAAGGAGAGAATAACATGTACTTACGAAGGTATATCTATAAGTTGTTCCACTTGACTATAAACGTGACGTATTCGGACGAATATTCCTCCCCCTTCTCACTGCTTTGTTTGCTGTTGTTCAGGGATGTACTTTGCGAGAAGAGGATAAGCGTAGGGGTGTCATTTGTAACAGCCTTCCGTTATGGGAATGGACGATAAGGCATCCGCTCAGGGAACAGGCAACAGCCACGAAATGGTGTGAACGCGAAGAAAAAAGTAAACAAATTTTAAAGATACCATTTGCGAAGACACCTTCTCACATAACTTACGACACTAATATCTAATTTTCTGAATATCGGTCTTAAGGAAAAAAAGACGTCGGAGAGACATCTTTTTTAATTTGAGACTTTTATCCTCACGGCGAGAATAAAGTGCCAGAAGGTATATCTGTAAATAGGTAAATGTGCATCGTCTCTCCTTGCTTTCCTCTGCAACATGGGGGAAATGCGTCGGACGTTAAAATAAGCATGAGTGATATAATAAGGTAAATATAAGCGAAAATCTAAACCTTTTTGACACTCGTGGAACTTTGTGAGTAGTATCCACATCCACTCGACTGTTTGGGAAAATGAAAATCGTGCGTCCGTCTGACGTAAGAGAGTCGACCGTGTTGCCTGCTGAGAGAGCGTAGTCTCATGGTTACCACGACTTGCTTGAACGGTGCTTAATGGAAAGAGAATTCCTGGTGTTTGCTTCCTTCATCATTTTTGTGCTTCACCTTCATTAGATGCCATCAATCCGAACATTGGTTGGACGCAGCTCTCAATTCGGACTTCATATCTGCTGGTCTTTTCATAGGGACGTATGTGTTCCCTTTTTCATCCTTAAACTAGGGAAGGGAAACTTTTTTTTTGCTATTTATCCTTCAATACTTAACTAGTTTCACTTCCAAATAACATTTTGCTGGTTTTAGCCACTTTGTGACAACACGCGTCTCGCGACTCCGCTCCCGCACAAGCCATTCTGTCGCAACGGTAGTTGCTCCTCACATGCACCATCTTTAGAACGGAATTTCAATGACTACCGAAAAAACCTCACCGTTCACCATTGCAAACATCAACCTGTGGGAAACATTAATATTAATCCCGTGTGAAGCCCATTTTGTTAGCACGATGTTTCGGATTTACTTATCAATCCGCGCCTGATATAAATTGTTTCCTTATACATTTGCAAGCTAATGGGCCAGCCATGGGCCATTAGCCAAATGGGCAGCAATGTCAGGCATGCCAAGCCATGGGCCGAAGGTGAAGAGTCTTTTATTTTCCCAAACTATTGGTATCCTATATCTTGTGTGATATGTGGCACGATATGATGGAAGAAAAACTTGTAAATGTTGTTTTAACAACGAAACGCGTCGAGTGAAAATAAATTCAGTGGAAACATTGCAGTGTTTCTTTTAAACGAATGTTTGTATCCTTTTTGTCAGCGGTTTAATCCAATTTATCTGCGGAGTAGTGTAATCAGGTAAAACTTTTAGCCGTCTAATAAGCCTATTTTTGCTTACCTTCAAAGCTGAAAATTGTCAAATTCTCATTGCCTAGGTCACTTATTGTTCCTTATTACATCGAAAATAAGTTTTTATGTTTACAAAATATTTAGCTTTCCAAAAGTATCAAATACATGACCGTTGCGTTATTTATTAATGTTTGTTTAGCTGCCTAACACCCGACCGTCTTTTTCCCGCTCCTCGAGCTATCGCGTTGCGTGAAAAGAGCGTGCTACCGCGGGTTAATACCTTAAAAATAAATTTACTGCATGAAATGAGAGGCCAGGAGCTGGTTGATTTATGCTTTGAATGGAGTGGTTTAATATCAATTGTAGTCATCGGATTGTAATAAACCTTCGAAAAAGTGGTTTTACTACTCTCATATTTTTAAATAACAACTAAAAACAAAGTGCATCGTCCAGATTCATAATAATAAATGATAATTTTCTTTTAATATAATAAATTTAGTTGAAGGCGAACTTTTAAACATCGATATCAGAGTTGTAGTACAATATTAGGTTTGACCCCATTTGGTGTACACCGCTAGTGCATGGGACTCTAATGAAAAAGGAATGGTTTTGGGTATAAATGGAATACGGAGGCGAGCAGCAAGATGTGTTGAAATGGTAGTGTGTATGTAATTTTGATTTAAGACTGGCAAGGTCTAACCGATTGAGAGGTTTAAATTAGATTAATTACTTTGTGGAAATTTCAAGTAATTTTTTTTGCCTGGTGTAAAGATATTTTAAGAGGGCCTAATTAATATGGTGGAAACGATCTCAAGGATAAGATTAGGGAAATAGACTGCCGAAACGATAGAGTTAAGACATCGCTTATTCCGCAAAAATTCATAGACCATTCACTATCCCTGCGATAATTAAGCTCTCGGGTAGCTTAACTCGGAATAGGTGAGACAGGCTCTGTATGTTTAGGTAATAACTTATTACTGTTTTCAAAAAAAGTCAACGGACGCAGTGAGAATCTGAATATAATGCAAAGGTTTATTATATTTCTAAATACTAACTACCTGTATGAGTTTCTTGGCATGTATGCATGAATCACTTGTTGCGCTAGTTTCCGTTTTCATATCTCTACATAGTGGTTTTATTCGCATGTTCGTGTCCTTAGCATTCTCTGGTCTGATCGCATCTTCCTTTCCTGTGCGCTTGGCCCGTGTCAGACGAGCGAGCGTGTTCTTGATGGCGGCTATCTTGTTAGGATGTGAGTGCTGTAGGTATGCCTACTTAGTGTTGGATCACCCCCGGGCAACACACACTTGTGGTGGCTTGCACAGTGCCTCGTAGATGTGGAGGGGCTATAGTGGGTTGGCCGAATAGGGATACGACGTCGTCAAACTGTCCGTCAACTTCGTAAAGCCAGGGGAAAAGCGGATGCACATTGCCCACTCAGGGTTCCGAGAATTTGAGGTCGACAGTGGAGATGCGGAGAAAAATTATTTTGGTCCAAGTTTTTCTCTTTTTCTTCTGGGCCTAATCTGGTTGTACTTTAGCAAACCTTGTTTTTCCCCATTATAAAACCTTAATATGCATGTTTTGTTTTTTCTAAGTCAATGTTCGCAGTTTGCCTTCATTTTGGTTTTTCTTTGCTACATCTATCCTGTTTTTGGCTACAATTCCATTAGAGATCGGAAAAACCAACGAATAAAAGTAACGAATGAAATCAACTGATTTTGGCATAGAACGATGAGATATTCATGGTTAAGGGTAAACCAAGTAGCACTCTTCCACAAACTTTTATTTGTTGTCGACTAATTTCGACGGATCTAGCGTCATCATCAAGGCAAACAGAAGGAACACTCACAATGTCCATCTTTGTATAATATATCCTCATCTGGTCTTCCTTCCCCCGACGAAGGCAACTAGCACCTCTAATATAGGATTATAAACATTTTTACTTTTTCATAATATCTCAATCTAAATAGCATATTTTAAACTGGTCACCAAAAGAAGGTATTCTGCAACACTGCAACTCCAAGATTACACGGCTGTCGGGCGGTGCGGCGATGTCAACTCACTGTAGTCTATTCACTTTATGCCTGCGGCTGAGCTTTCGTGAGAGCCCGGACACTCTCGGATGGCTTCGCCGATAGGGGAGGGGTAGTACCAAGCAAGGCCGTAGACAGAAAATATTTTCGGGGAGTGGGGGGGGGGGGGTGTTTAATCGAATAGTACACAAACGTAAAATTATTATTATCAGATAAATAAAATAGCGTATGCCTTATACACACACTTATTATAAACCATTAAAGGAAAATATAAACATATTATTATAAAATTAAATTTAACCTTCCAGCTTTCTTTGCAGCGAACAAATTGATTAACCCCTCGGTGTCGATGTCAATTCTGCGGTGGATTGACATCCAAGCCAAACCGTTTAGTCTTTCTTGGCCTGAAGAGTTTCTTGAATAAGTTTTTCGGCGTTTTAGAGAAGAGAAAGTCCTCTCAGGAGTACATGTGGAAACAGGCAGTGTTGCAAAGATCTTAGAAGTTTGTGAGTAATCGGGAATAACCCCTCATTGCATCCTCCAAGAACTTCAATAACCCATGTTGGGGCTGGGCGCTCTATTTCAGACTCTTTCTGCCATTTCATCCGCCACATGTCTGATTCAGCGTTTACGAAGACCCATTCCAAGTATTTTTTATAGAGGTCAAAGTTGCGGGGGCTATTCTGTTCTTTGCAACACAGAGGTGGTATTAAAATATTAAGAGATGGTAATGTGTCTTTGTGATATTGAAATATGGACGTAAGCTGTTCAATGAAATCATCCCCCCCCTCACTGCGCCTCTGCTTTTCACGTATATTTCCTCGTTAAAGGTAAATCTGGTTGCAGTGGCGTGGCCAGGAAGTTCGTTTTGGCGGGTCCAAAACCAGGGGTGTGGAAATTTTTGAAAAAAAAGGGTACTAACACCATGCTAACAAGTTTTAAGTAGACGGTTTTAAACTAATTTTTACACATTTCACAATCGAATAAATTTCATTTCACGAAGAAAAATTTTGCAAATTCATTTTTCATTATGGGTGAAGCTCATTGGCGTTTTGCCCATAAGGAATCTCGGACGCCGCCCCTCTCAAATATTTAAAAAAAGGAAAAAATAAATATCCATTAATTTATCATTGTACATCTAATTAATCTAAGTTTTATTTTCAATCGCATGCATCGAGAGTGTACGAAAATACGAAAAAAAATAGCGCGATAGGATCGTAGTTTTAGCCGTGGGGCGCTGGCCAGAACGTCCCAATTCATCACAATGCAGATATATGGAGAGTGGTAGTGGTGGGGGCTGCTGGTGCTATGACGCGTCTAAACCTGTGCCTTATGGGAGTCATGGGACGCCGTCCGGGCATGCGCAGAGCGACGAGTGTGTTGGCATCGCTGCGCCGGCCGGCTCGAAAAAAATTCTTGCCCGGCGCTGATTTCAACGAACGTGTAATTAATCACTTTGCTGGACAAAGGGAAAGAAGGATGGACTTCTGCTACAAGCAATATAACTAAAGGCAGGTAAGAAGAGTATTTAAGATTTTGTTAAAAATGTGTGAGAAATGTTAAATTATTGATTTTAAATCATACTGTATTCAAGAAACAACGACAAAACACCAATCGAAGGTTACATCTGCAATAACAAAGCGAGCGCATTCTAGAAGTGTTTCTTTCCTAGAGGAGGTCATTGACACTACCCCCCCTCTCCTCAGGTTTTACAAGTGTCATTGCTAGCTAAATCATTGCAAATATTGTATAGATTTGACAAATAACGCATTATGAGTGCGAAAACGGAAAAGATGTCTATTGCGGGCTTATCCGCGCGAAAAATGTAGGCGCTAAAACGCAAAGTTACGTATTTTCGTTTGTATTGGGAGAATATCGCAGCAAATATAATTTTATTCTTCAAGATCATTGATCAGTACAATCGAGAGTCCGGACTAAGCTGATCCGTATGACCGAGAGTCTACTGCATAAAGTATTTATTAATGAAGCTTTTTCAGGAAAACTAGGTATTTTTGTTGAAAAAAACGGAGAATATGGTACCACAAAATTTAATACCTATATTGCCTTAAAAAACTCACTAAATTACACAAAATATTAAAAATGTATGACCCCTCGGTAGAGTGCACCCCCCCCCCCAGCATTTGACTCACGAGCCGCCACTGTACGTATATCTTTAATTTCAAGTCCTTCTTAATATGTTCCACTTAGTCTACTCGTGGTCTTCCTTTTCCATTCCTGCCATTCAGTTGTACCTCGACTCCATCAGGCATCGATGTCTCATGACAGCGGCGTAACTATGGGGGGAGGGGGGAGTGAGGGGATAGATCCTCCTCCAAATCCTCAGAGAAATATAAAAAATATTTAAAACTCATGGACATCCAATTACTCTCGTCGGGATTGAAGGACGAAGGATTAATAAAGGCAAGTCACAGACGAAAATATATTTTATTTGAGTAATTAATTTACATGGATTGATTTCAATTTCATTTGGGTGTAACCATTGTGTCGTTGCACCGTTTCTTCAGCGCATTCCATGCCTAGCCCAAGAGGCCGCGCTTTCGGCTCGTTATCCTGTTTAACGTGGGGATTCCCTTTCCGGTCCCCTTCGGTTCCGGTCAGGCCTATACCACGCACCCCCGAGGTCAGAGTAGGGCCGTGACCCTCCTCTGGCCCCGTTCATTCTCACTCACTCCACAGCTTGCTCACTGAGGTACCCATGGCCTCCTTTAATACTAGTATTAAAGAAAAACATGCAGGAACCACTCGTGGAAGATGTCATCCATTGAGAAGTCACCTCCAGCCATCAGGCTGCGCTCGAAAGACCCATTGCCCCTCTCAACCAGCGGCTGAAAGTGGTGATAGAACCCCGAGCCCTCACCGCTGCCATCGTGGGGGACAAGTATAAACTTCTCCTCTCCTCCGTCTCCTTTGTCCCCCAGGTAGCCTCCCTCCACAACTCCCTCCATCACTGCCTCAGCCAGGACCGTCACCTCCTCCTCCGTCTCCTGGCGTCGGCAGCCTCAAAGAACGCAGCCCATTATGTCTCTTAGTTATGGCTTAAAGAAAACAAGTCTACAACTAAGCAGATATTAAGGCCAAATGAGGAACCCGAGAAGTGGTCTTCATGAAACTCCTATTGTTGCTCAGCGCCAGAGCCTTGAATATCTCATGCATGGTAGCGAATGAAGGGTACTTGAAATCAATTGTTGCCTCCGACGTGATTGAGAATTTAGGGTAATCATAAGATTAATAAATTTTAAAAGAGACATGGTATAAAACAATAATTAATCCTTTGAATCAAAAATTATTTCGATTTCAAATTGAGATCCCTCGTTTTTATTGATTTGTTACTGTTTGAACCAGCTACTGATTTCTCATGTGAGAAATCAGAGGCTGGTTCAATTTAACTTTGAATTAAGTTATATCAATTATTATTCCTAGCGGAGGAAATAACCACAAAAAGGTGGTTTGATTACTCGCATATTATATTTTAAAATATAGCGAGGTGGAAATTGCCATTACCTCGCAAAACAAAAAAGTTGTAATACCTAATACGACATTGAATGCCATTAGTCCATACGTCGTTCCCCAACCTGATTATTTAATATTGGAACAAGTAGAGCTGCTTCCGCATGGATATTGGATTTCCCCCAGTGACCCACCGACATCATTGTAGGCTTGGGACACTGCTCAATATAGGCATTATACCCACTATCTGAAATTTATCCCATTAACTTTTTGAACACACAGAAAACTGGAAAAAAATTTGGAAGCATAAACTGGAGGTGCGACCTTGGGAAGTTCCGCTGTGCTATAAGTTCTATAGTCATTATATTTGAATATAGAGCATTAAATATGTAGGTAATTAAAGACAGTTCAAGGACCGGATACTAATTAAAGGTTAATTTTTGAGAAATATAGAAAATAATAATGGTCACTCGGAGGGTAGAATCGGTAGAAGGTAGGTTTCGATAATTTCTGCTGAACTTATTTGGAGCTTACAGTTGCAAAAAATATGTCCTCCAGTCAAGGAGGAGGAGCTTTATGTGTTTTTGGAAATCTCATTTTTGCAAAAAATTGGTCATCGTCTTGTTCTTGAACTCAGGTATTCAGATCGTGGTCAATTCCTATGCATGCTGCGTTTGCCCCACCAAATCGCGTAGTTTCATCATTATTAACATTAGCAATGCAAAATTAACTCAAAAATTTATATGCATTTGTGTTTTCTAGGGCCGCTCTTAGACTTCTTGTGGCCGGGGGTAGAGTTTGGCTGTGAGGCCCCCTCATCCGAAGAGAAATAGCGTTTGAAATTTCACTAATCTAAGGCCCCTGGCCCGGGGCAGTCTGCCTTGGTCTGCCCCATCTGCCCCTTCTACCACGCAGTGTGCGGCCCTGGTGATTTCTATGCTTAGGATCTCAACATCCCTAATCCTGAAAATATAGCAACAACAATGGAAATTTATAAGAGATCACTTCTCTAAATATATAAAGCTGAGCATCAGGGTAAGAAGTGTTTTTTTTTCAGTTTTATTTTGCCTTTAAGAATGGTCCTGGTCAGTGGCGTAACTATGGGGAGGATTGATGGGGTATAGTTATCGTGAATGACCGTAAATAGTAACTTTAAGAAGTAATACATATCGTTATATTATTTTAGGAAGATATTTTTAAAGAGAATTTTTATTCGTGTGGATATTTTTATTCCTTTTTATTTATTTCACGCTAAATTTATTACATATTTCTACGTTTTTTCCATGTCCTAATTGTCACATAATTCAATTAATGATTGGCTTTTTTTAAATATTTTTTGTTTATTCACTGAAATGGAAACTTGCGTGAGCGAGGAACATTAGAGCAGTAGAATGTCGTTCCCAAGTTAATAACCCGTTCTATGTAAACCATTCGGGGCCGTCCCTTGCCCTTCTTCACGCCCACCTGTCCCTCTGCGCGATCGTCCTCATCAGGATATCCTGCAGGGGCGGCCCGGGGCAATTGGGGACGGGGGTTCATGATGTGGCCCTCCTTTCAGGGGTATTAGGGATTTTTTCCCCGAAAATATTTATGATACCACATACCTGAAATTAGATTTTGGTGCTATTGTGAATAAATGTTAATTCAAAAATATCACAATTTCGTAAGGAAAATACTATGAAATGTGAGAATTTCAGAGCTTATAAAAGTAAAAAATTACTCTGGTTTTATCATCTATTAAGTGAATATGTTCCATGACACAGCACCGAAATCTAAAAATCCTTAAAAATAAGCTTTTTGAATGACCCTTTCAAAGAATCACCATACTCTCTTTTACTATTCGACGGCTTTATTTTATTATTAATTTTTATATAATTTTATTACTCTGAGAATATTGTAAATAAAACAACCAATGAAAACGTAGAATTTTATAATTGTAAAAAATATTTTGGCCCAAGTAATGTAATTTTTTTATTACGACTTTCATATACGCTTCGCGATTTACGCGAGCGTTGTGGGGGTACCCTAAGCTCGTGGCCCTCGGTGATTACCGACCGCCCTTGATATCATGATGCGGTGAACTAAGTTGTCCCATGTTCTTTCTGTTTTTAAAAGACTTTTTCTTCTCTGCAATTATCCTTATTTCTTACTCAGTCGATCCATTTTATCGTTCTCCATTAGAACCTCATTTCGGATGCTTCCACTCTTGACTTCTCCCCTGCTGTCAACGTCCAAGCCTCGTTCCCATGCAGAAAAGAGCCCCATATCGTTGGCTAAGTTCTAACAACACGTATCTCAAAAATAGCAACTTTCAGGAGAGCAAAAAAACGATTTCCAATTGTATGCTAAAATGAAAAACCAAAAATTCATGAAACTGAAAAATATGCATACATTTGCCAAAAAAAGTTGTTTTTGTTTGAACTTTACTTTTTAATTTTATTACACTATGTTAAAGATACCTATATCGAACCGGACAAATTTTGAGATGCGTTTGATTTTTAGAACTTTGCCATCGATATATGTATACACTCTATTATGGGCAGTACCATGCTTTCCTTTCCTTTTCTTCAACTATTGTTTTCATCACGCCGTCATTGCTCAAATACGTTTTCCCCTAAGTGTCGTCTATTGAGTGAGTGAACCTTTTTCTTACATGTCTGCTTGTATTATCTTTTTTAAATGCACTATTCACCGGTAATTTTACACTGACCTACTTTCTTTTTTTTCGTCCCTCGCTGTTCATTGCAAACTTAACACATTGAGGCGGTTTAACCTTATGGGGTAATCAGGGGCGCCGAATTATAAAATATATTGGGGGGGCCCATTTCGGAGGTCTTGCCCCGGGAAGAGGTTAAATTCAAAGTCTGTCGCAGCACCGAAACACTATCATGATTCACACCACTTGATTCAGTTAACCTGCTTAACCATATAATTATTTGTTTCAACACACATTGTTGAATTTATTTTAAAAGGTAACTATCGTCAAACATGGGAATTAAAAATAACAAATATATTTATGTGATTTCACAAAGCATAATATAACTTAATTATTTTCTTGAATTATTGAGGGGGCTCCGCCCCCCCAAACTAATCTTTGAGGGGGCTCGGGCCCCCTCAGGCCCCATGGAGTCGGCGCCACTGGGGGTAATACAGTTCCAAATACTCACTAAATGGGTCACCATGTCTCTTATTCGTGCATACATCGAACGTCGAAAATGGCCAATTCTTCAAATATTTTCTGTATTACAAAATCTATGCATTTGAACAACGCACAAACAGTACTGATGTGTTAAGCAACCCATCACCTCTAGATTTTTCTTACCCGAGAATCACTTGATAATATCCTCTGAAAGCGGGGAGGCATAGTAGACTTGAATCGAAAAAAACTGGACAAAACCTCAAAAATGTTTTTTTTAGAAAGGAAGTTGAAAAATGGCTCGGTTGTTGGCAATACATTATTACATGTTTCGACTAAAACCATTTTTCATAAGTCATTTTTTCAAACAATAGGCATAGCCTCGAATTTGATCCAATTTCGTAATTAGAAACCTAGATTAATAGCTGAGTACTTAAACAATTATACGACATCCATTTAGTAATAAATTTAAACAGTACCACAGAGAATGCACATAATTTATTTCTATTCATAAGTTAACGCACGTTAAGGTGTTGGCTTCTGATCCTAGGGGTCCGAATTCAAATACCGGTGAAGGCGGAGATTTTTCCAAAATTTCCCGGTGCCTGCTAGAGTACTTAGATGAAGGCACTTGGAGCACAGCACTGCTTTCGTCGGACGGTGTTACAAGTAATAAAACAATTACCATGGATACTACCGTGATAATGTAATCTTACCTTTCCCTCTCTTCTCTTGCTGCTCATGGGGGCTGATGTTTTAGCTTTCTTTTTTATTGCCTTGACTTCATTACATTATTACATTTAATCTGCTTGAATCAAGGGAGTGCATCTGGTGGCTGGTTTCAAAATATTTTTGTTGTAAATTGTAACATAAACATGAATTAATACTTAATAATGTGTAATAGCAAACAATATATCAATTCTGTGTTAAGGAAATGGATATGCCCCAAAATTGAGCATTGAACACCGTCTCTCATTTAGAAAATTATAATACACACAGCAAGGTCCTCATCTTAGGATATATTCCTCCTCAAGCCTTTTCAATGAATCGATATCATTAATACTCCTCTTCCGTGATGGCTTGTGATATGACATTCGTCCGAGACGTCAGCTAATACCACAAATAAACCGCCGTGTACTCATCAGGGACGGTTATTGGTGGATGTGAAGTTCCCGCTGAGTTGCCATGCGACGCTGTATCCTAGTCTCCTCGCCACTGCTGTCGTAGCCCATGTCATGGTGATGCTGTTTTGTGAGGTGATGTACTTAAATTAATTGGAATTAGTATGCTACATTATGAAATTTTTACCCTTCAAAAACTCGTCCTTTTAAAATAGCCAAGCCTATAAGACTCAGGTCATTGAGGTAATTTACAATATACATTTACTTTAATTGGTGGAGAAAAGGTCCCACTAGTTCTCTTAAGATATTTTCATCGCCTTGACAATTGTTTTGTAGTCACACGAACATTTTCATGAAATAATTCATAATTTATTTAGCGATATATGCTCTCAAAGAAAATGTGTAGTGATTTGAGAAGTGCAGATGGACAAAATGCTTCTGAAGGAGGGTAGAAGGATATAAATGCATGGTGCCTAAAGGGCGCCTTATTTGTAGTTGTAATTTTAAGTATTTCGTTGATTTTGCCCAGGTGAGGAAGAAATTTTATTTCAGGAACACGCGAAAAAATGATGTCTACATTCTCTTTGGATTTTCACCGCGTGAGATCGAAGGTGAACTTAGGACCTGAAGACGCTGACTACAATGCCAGCGAAACTGTTGTCGCCAAAAGCAAACGTAGGTGGTGAAAACCCAAAGAGAATGCAGAGATTATCTGGTCAACGCTGCAAAAGTCTTCGAAATATGCGAAAGAAACTTAACTTCGATGATAATGTGAATGCTAGAGACTCCTTGCTTGAGATTCTAAAATTTGATTTACGTTGAAGAAGGAAAAATGAAATATTACATAAAACGTGTGAAAGGAAGTTTCTCTAAACATAAAGGTTACATATCGAGAAGAGCTTAGAAAGTATGGGCGTCAGAGAAGACTATTTGAAATTAGACTTTGTTTGAATGTTTTTTCCGCATCCGTCAGCCTTCCGATCACCTATTGATTCCACGAGCACGAGACCGACTTAGCGCTGTCCCCCAGACCGTCGCGAGCCGCGCTCTTCAAGACTTTGGCCACCGATGTCTTCTCGGCTGGTAGACTCGGAATCCGTAGCAGGTCCGCTTTGGTGGCCACGGAGTCGGATGGAGGACCTGGGAAACATAAAAGGAAGATCAGTGGCGCTGTGTCCGTCAGACATTCTGGTTCTTTTGGATGGCAATTTTCACGAATATTACAAATGAGGAATAAATATGTTGTCACCCACAGCGCATTTAAATGGGTTTATAATAGTCACGGCGCTGACGGACAAACTGATCCGAGTTATTTGAAGAAATAAGGAATTATTGGAAACGGAAATTTATATACTTGATTATCACTGAAATTCGAAAATTTTCAATGCTATTCTTCGCAATCAAAAACAGAATACTGCAAAATATATGTTAAAAAAGTGGATTGCCTTGCACTCATAACCGCACCGCGGACATTATTGAAAACTGAATGAAATGCGACAGAGGAGGCGTAGGAAATCAGCCTTCTTTGGGGTGGAATCAGGCCTCCTCTTTGCTGTCTCCTTGGCATTTCCATTCGCCGGCGTGGTGCCCTCTGCATTAGCCTGCTCTTAACGAACGGCCGGCGCCGAGGGGACCACGGCTTAACGTCCCATCCGACGGACCGAGTGTTGCGCTTGAAAATGTCCTCCATACAACTTTCGATCAGGGATCGGGAAAGCTCTGAAAATCTATCACAAAAACGGGATTTGAACGACACGATTTATGCAATGAAGCTTATCATTGAAGTGTTCGTTTCAAGGAAGGACGGCACAGGTATACCAAAAATGATTTGTTCATACTCATAAATGAAGAGTTGAAAGAAAATTAAAAGCTTACCAAAAGTGGCTAAATTTAACAGCAAGTGCCAATATTGGGGGCATGAAAACAGAGTGAGCAATATTTTTGTTGTCCATATTTCATAAGTTTTCAGAAAGACCGATCAAATCATATTTGAATGGTTCAAGTATTGACATACCTTGTTCTTTGCAGATAATCTAGAAATCTAATAAACTATTTTATTTAATAAATTTTTAATTGACTGTGCCTATATATTAGACGGATTCAATATGACAACCAGAAACAAAGAAAAAAACGGATGCCACAAAAGTCACCAAGCAAACCAAAAAAATTCAGGCGATACTTCAAAATAGGAAAAAATCAACGATGTACTGGGATCAAAAAGTTGGTTTGAATGTGGATTTCAAGTTTCTTTTGGGGGTGTATTATTGATTCGGATGTAAGTTAAGCACATGGTACATTTTATTTGAGTTGCACCTTCAAATCTATGTATAATAATTGAAAAAGGATTTAATGTGAAAAAAATTATCCAATATATTTTCTTTGAATAATGCTCCTCCGTAGTGTTTATGATTGGCAAGTGGATTCATAAACACTTTAAACGAAATGTGTATATTTGTAAAAGTACCTTGACGCAATAAAATTAGCATAACGTATCACTCTGCAACTATTTGCCGTGAAGCAAAACCTTTATTAGTTAACTACGTAAACTACGAGCGTGTATGACGTCGCGAAATGAATGTCGGGTCTTTTTGTGTTGAGGGTGGCGCCCCGAGTCGCGCGCCGATAATTTGCCCCTTCCCCCCTAAATTCCATCCACAATCCTGAGGACTCTTCCTCACCCTGACCACTGGATCCACCCAACGACGCACTTCCCGACCGCCTTCGTCATGCGGTCGAAATGAAAATCAGGCCAACAATTTTGACTCTATCTCGGGCTATATGTGCATGACAACCTCCCCTCATATACTTAGTGATCCCCGCCCTCTCGTGGCTGTAAGTAAGGAGCAATGCGTCACTTAAGGTTTTTCCCCTCAGTCCTCATTCCTTCCCAGTAGTTTGAGTCTCACAGCGGTTTGGTTAGTGCTGAGATGTGGACGTATGTCGCTGAAGAGTACTGGTGAGTATTATTCTCGTGCATAACCAATTCCTTCATGCTATTTCTACTTATTTCATCTTAATTTTAGTGCAAGAATGCAGTGTTCTTTGGCAGCGGGATTTGGTCAAAATTAATGAAGTTCTTGTACCCGTATTCTGTTTAGACTTCTATCTTTCGTAACTGCTATAAAAATCTGGTTCCTTCAGCAATGTCTCGTGACGAAACGTATTACCACGTACGTTTTACTGTATGGATGAATGGAATTTGGTTCACATATTCGCATATGTTTGGTTCAATTACAACTTTTCAGAAGTGTACGTGAACTTGTACTAGATAAAGAATCAAGAAACAAGGCGTAATTGCGTAATGGCTCAAATTGGTGGACATAGTAGGCATTTCCGCTGCGACAATTCCTTCTTGTCATTCGGATAGAAGTATGGTGTCATCAGTACTATTTTTTTAAGAGCATTTTTTATTATTTACAGTTTACGAAAGGTGGTGTGAATAATTCAATTTATCGATTGAATGAAGGTGCACGGCTAAAATCAAGCTTTCAACCACCCCAACGAAGACTTCGGGTCAACCCTTGGAGTGTTGTCATCGGTCATACTGCTAGCAGTATGCATGTCTCAAGGAAATAATGTGAAGCTTCCTGCTTTGTAAGTGAACTGCATGAGCGAGTGTTCATCCAGCTATACAGTGAAGTGAAAGTGTCAATGGTTCATCTAAAAATTTGTTTTCTGTTGTGTGATCAGTGTGAAGTGTTAGTGTATGCATGTATTTTGAAGAGTCGTTGTTTTAAAGCTGAGCTCTACCGCCGATGGCCCTGGCAGCAAATAAATGGTAGGGATTCTTCTCCTCTTTCAGTTTGATTCAATATGAAGCTTGAAAACTCTTTGCAGATAATCATGTATAACAAACTTGTTTTAGCAGCAACTTTTTCTGATCAAAAGGAGAATTCTATGACGAAAATTGCGGCGTCATTTAAAAAATGCACTATATAGTTAGAATGATGAATCTAGTGTTTTTTGTGATATAGCGAGATTAGCTCGTTGGGTATTAAATGCTATTTATACATTATAACAATTACGCTATTTATGTCCTGGAGTGCTAATAGTGCAGGATAATTTTAATATCTTGTAACCCGGAAACTAATTTTCACTGGCTCGACTTTTTGATTTGCGATGCGAAGCATAGTGAACTTACCAATGTTCTAATGCATAAGTTTTAAAGTTCAGTAGTCACGTGTCATGAGTTTAAATATTTTGATCATAGTGCCAACAACATGCGGATATAATTGTCAAGGAAGTATGTATTTAGTAAAATTTTGGAGTAAAAAGTGAAATACTGAAGAACAACAGACTCGCCAATTGGGAGTGTTGGGTTAGAGAGAGAAAAGTATTTGGTTGGGGGAAGAGGATTAACTTATTTCCACCTTCCCAATTCTCTGTCGACACATGAATGTGCCACCCTACGTGAAGCAGTGACCGCGGCGGACGGGACTCCATTTGACCGTTTATTTCTCCTATGTCATCCACTCTTGTGAAATCCTGGCCTGATAATTTTCGAGTCGTTTTCCTGTGTCTCTCCTGAATGACATGACTTAAAAGGACGAACCACTACCTCTCGACCGAATACATCTTCTTAATTATGTTTATATTCGTGGCCATATATCTTTCTTGGCACATAACTTGCTAAAATATAAAGCTTATTTTTTGCATTTTTAATGGTAAATATCTTCAACGTATATTTAAAATGCGGTTTAAATTTTAGACGCTCAGGTGGTAAATCAAGATTTCTGCATATTGAGCGATTAATTTTTTTATTTAAGATAATCCCTTCCCCGTACTTTTCTTCGTCACGTAGTCCACGGAAAAATATAATCTGTTTGGTAGCTGGAGTAAAACCCAAGCCCTTTCCTGGTGTATTTCTCCCAATCATCGTTATTTATGTATGAACATTCAAGTATATTGACAAAATTTTTAGTCTGATTTAATCATGCTTAAGGGTTGCGAGGAGAACGAATGGTGTTCCTTCAACTTTTGATAAGGAATCCTCACTGGCCAAGTCTGAATTACACATCCAGAAATATTCACAGTTAGGCATGATGAAACATACTGTTGCAGAAACGTGTTGATTAAAATCCATGAAATAGTTCATTTAGTAGTAAGCAATTGACAATCACTCAATTAGAGGCGACCAAGGTATGAACTTGGCGAGTGCTGAAGCTGAAATTTATAGAATTATTTCTAGACTGCTTTTTCTTGCGGCACGCAACTAACGCACACTATTACACTTAATTGCTGTGATCTCAGACCGTCTCATAGGCATACCGCTTATTAGCTCATAAAGTGCGCATTAACTGTTACTGACAATGGTTATATTCCGAAGAAAGGTTAATTGCAACTTGTTATCATTTTTGACATGTTTAAACATACTGAAGATGCCATTTTCTTTAATTGAATGAATGATAAATTAAATTTAATAAACCATTATGAATTTATTTAATGAAAAATTATTAACTCATATGATTGAATTTTAACGATATTGCTTATCTCGAGTAAGATTCGACGATGAAAACCAAAAATTGTGGATGTCTTCACGAAAATAAAATCAATCCTAGCAGTCCATTCATATATTTTTCGTCGAGGTTGCTGGTTTCGCGGGTGAATAATATCTTTCCGATGGTTAATTAGGCTACAGTGTTTGTTGGAGAGCTTGCCAGTATTTTCCGTAAGCGACGAATACGACCCTTGAATTGAAATTAATAATGCTCAATGTTAAGGTTTTCAATCGTCAGTAAATATGATAAATGTATGACCATGAAGTGAATTGTTAAGGGGAGAATTTCTATGCACTAATGCAAACACAATTGTACTAATCGCATAATGGTAATGTCATTATCGCTCATGAAGTACAATATATCTATTCACTGCCTATCTTCGCTATTCACTCTCGTTTGCAATTATTTTACGTGATTAGCTATTTAAGTGACATGTTTATGCCCGAGAGCAAAATTACAACCTTTGTTCACTTAGACATTAAAAATTCATGTTCTCACTTACCTCAGTCAATACCGCTGTTTTTTCTTATTTGTAGTTCTGTAGATAGCTCATAGATACTGCTCTCCATTATCATTCCCCGGAATGAGACTGTGACTTCAACGAACGCAGAAACGGCTGAAAAAGACTAGAAAAAAAAATAATTTAAAAATTTAAAACTTGCAAAAATGTGATTATATTGAAACGACGATTTGTGAAGGACTGAGGTGTGTTGTGTTTTCTTCGAGAGCAGGGGGGAAGGGGAGGTGCTTGATTGGAGACGACAGTTGAATGCAGACTGTTAGTATTGTAATGTATTGTTTTTCGTAAATCGATGATGTGTTCTGCAAACGTACCTTCTGACCTTCGGAGACGACTAGAAAATTCTGGAACATTGATCACGTGTTTCATGACCGTTGGCTCTTAAAGATTTTTCGCGCTATTTCTGTGTAACATCGCCAACTTGAGATCAAATCCTATTGGTTAAGCGTAGCATTGGTTCTCCGCGGGAAATATTTTTTATTTATAATATATTGTATATCAACGTATTTAATAATTTATATTACTAGATAAAATTTCAAATAACCCAATATCAACGATCTTTAGCGTTTTATACATATTTCGTTGCCTTAAAAAGAAATCGTATAAAAATTATCGTGACGTCACAGGAATACGTCACCGGGCTGACTCAGTGTCAGAAGTACCCCTCCCTCAGTTCCTGGACTGCACTTCGCGGCGAGATCTCTTGGGGTTAAGAGGTGAGTACCTGAACTATTCTTTTGCCGATATTAGGCATTTTTGTATGATTTTTGAAGCAACTCTCTGATGTAGAGAATAATTCACGAACACTATTGATTCAACTTTATTAAGTAATCGTGATCATAGCAACTATGATTTTGAACGAAACATTTTTTTACGCCAACCGTCTTCCGTTCCAACTTTTAATACCATATAAGGAATGTGCCTGTAAGTTAAAATTAGTGTCAGAGTAGTTTGTTTAAGGAACGATGGTGATAGGAAAACATCCCCTTCGACGACAATCGTCCTGGTTTTCTTCTCGACCGTGTTAATTTCAAACGGAAATGATTTTTCATGAAAAGTATTTCGGCTACGGAAGATATGACCCACTTGATTAGCCAATGTTAATTTATGTGACGAATGCCCGATTGCCATAATTGTGTGATCCCTTTTTGCGTAACTATGTATTCGTGACGAGTGTTATATGTGTAACTTTTGAAAATTGGATTTCGCTAATGAGTGCGAGTATTTGAAATGAGTAACCTGCGAGTAGTTTTAGCTTTGCATTGATCGTGTGTCTAATAACATCGAAGATAACGGTTCGAATACAGAAGTAATGATGCTAACGGCAATACTGTGGATTACTTTCAGTACTTTGGTATTTTATCGCTGTGACTGTAATTTTAAGGTATTAACAGTAGGCGAGGATAAGTGAGACAGTTTCGTTATTGATTATGAGAGAACTTGAAATTGCATAGTGTACCTATTCTTGTTTGCTTTAAAGATTTTTTTCTTATCGGTACCTTAATGGCGAGTTATTCCACATATTAATGGTTTCTTAGAGGCTTTTATAGTCCTTAATAGTTAAGCCTCGTAAGTTACTACAGAATAATCTCATTAAGATATTTGGTGACACTTCGAAACCGCTATGAAATAATAAGTCATAAAATTTTGACGGTGATGTAGAGTAAGAGAACATTGGCGATCATGATTGGATTTACAGCACTTCATTTGGCATTTTCTTTTTTACACACAGCTCTGAGGTCGTTAGTATCATAATTTGTTGTAATCATTAATTTCACCATCACCTCGAGTTATGTGTTATGTTAACTGTATAATTTTAGGGCGTAATTATATTGCCAACCTTAAATGCGAAATTTTTCTTTTCAGGTGAATGAGTAAAATGGGGATAGCGAATCAATTCCGTGAAACGGGTGGGGTCGAATGGGGGAACGCGATGAGGTTCCAAGGAAGAAGCAGCATTCGGGGAAATGGTGAGTTAATATAATTCACTTTATTATTTGATATGTACTTGAATATTCCCATATTTAGATCTTTTTAATCTTTGTCTCTCTTCATTGCTAGAGGTAAACGAAATACTGTGAGTTACGGAAATTATAACGAATTATGTGAAAATTCTTATGATTGTATTTAATAATATACTATTTTTTGATGCTCCGAAACCCCTGATTTTCCGTTTTTGACCCTTGGTGACTATTATGCCTTCGAAGGCCGCTAGGAGGAATGAAAAATGTTATTAGTTTACGTAGCTCCGTAAATTTTGAGAGATAGCACTTAATATTTAATGATGCCACGTGGAGAGAGATGGAATATCTTGAATACTCATTTAAATAATTCTTAATATGCGATATCCGAGGTATTACTTTTCGTCTCCCACCGTACACTTGTCCCTCTAGTATTGCCTTCTTCAGGCAATCATAATAAGTGCTCCAGGATACATCCGTTTATCGTGGTCTGCGTTCTGCTTGCTCGGATATCCATTTAATTTTCTTATAGCCGAATAGCTATCAGTTTCTGCACCACTGTCATTGCCCAGGACCATGGTAAAGACTGCTCAAATATCAAGTTCTGATGAGTTGTCTCCTTAGTTAATGCTCTAATTTCCTGCTCATATAAGTGAGGTGATGCTTTATTTTTCTGAAAAGTTCTCTTCGCCTGGGCTATCCTACTGATTATTTCTTTCATGCTTCTTCCGCCGCTGGTTATTCTGCTTCCCAAATATTAAATCAGTCGACTTCTTCCAACTCTTGTTTCCCTAAGTTTATGCTTTTCTTGGCTTCCTGTCGCTTGCTACATTTTATTCTTTTATAGTGATTTTCAGATTGCATAGGTCATTGTCTTACCCATCTTCACTTTAATGTTTTAAAATTTTTCAATTCTCTGCTTAAGTTTCCTCGTGGATATTCATGCCATGGAGATTCCGGGCTTTTCTTTTATTTAATCGGACCAATTTTAGTTCTTAACTGATGAAATTACAGGAGAAATAATTCGGCCTTGACGCACTCCGTTTCTAATTCTTGATTTTCCATAGATGTGTACACATTTTATCACGCCTACGTGTTTAGAAAAATAAATTGTGGATGATTCACCTGTCATTGTTAAGTACACCTACTTATTTCAGAATAGGAAGCATTGAATTCCAACCCACACTAGTAATGCGTCGTATTATAACTCGATATCTATTTGAAAACTTTTGTACTTGGTCGCCCTCCATCTCATATAGATATTCAAACCATCTCTTCACATTGTTTCAATTATCGGTCATGAGTTCTCCGTTGTGTCACTTACGGTTTACATTTTACGCTTTTTATTTGAAGTTTTTCAAGTTCCTGCCCCTTTTCCACGTACACGATGTTTTTATATTCCTAGACCACGTTTCACTGGCCTGTCTGGCTTTATGACAAATGCCGTTCCCTATTTCAATCATTATTGTACTTTAGTGTGCCTTTAATGAGATTAAAGGCTTTCTGCGTGATCCAACCTTATGATTTCCTTCTATCAAGAACTTCTTAAGTTGTTTTCGTTTAATCACTGATCAAGATTTTCTGACTCTCTTCCTCTAATTTCTCGGTCAGATATGATGCTAGATTATTCTGCACTGCTAACCCAAGTTACGCTTTCCTAAATCATTCTACTCGGCAAATGCTTTCCACAGCTTCGTTTTTTTAATTTTGGGTAACATGACTTCGCTATTAAGTTATGACCTCTGTGGTTATATACCCTAGGGTAGCTTATGTCGTCCTTTTCCTAGTTTCTGAATCTGTTGTTGGTAGAATTCAATCAATTTGGAATCTTCTCAATTATGTTGGTGTTTCCCTTGTGTAGATTTTAGGGCTGTGACAATTTAATGTTGATTTAGCAACCACTAGCTTGTGATCTGTGTTAGTCTTTCATTTTGGTTACAATATCCTTGCTTTCGGGAAATTCTCCAGGCATGACCTTTGCCGATTATATATTCATTTTCTGGGAGAATATTTACACTATATTCATCTCTTCCTTGCTCTATTACTTCTTTTTTTCTTGACCTATTCCGCTTCTGCATTTTTTATCAAATCTTTTGTATGGGACCCTCATGAAAAAGGCTTAATAACAGAGTTAGAACGCGTGCAAAGAAGAGCTGCCAGGTATGTGAAAGGTCGTTACGATAGTCTTGTTAGTGTAACTGACGTCTTAGATAAACTCGGATGGGAATCTCTGTCGGACCGTAGATTGAAAAATAGACTAATCCTTTTAGATAAATTCAAGAGCAGTGTCTTTTCTGACGAAGTTAACCATATCTTGCGGACGCCAACGTACTACGGAAAATCAGATCATATAAATAAAATAAGAGAGATAGATTGTAGAACAGACAGATTCCGAATGTCATTTTTTCCACGATCAATAAGAGATTATAACGGCAGCAATAGAACTCGTAAATAGATTGCATGGGTTGTAGTGTAGCCTACTAACCTATGTAAAACTTAATGCATGTTTCTGAATTTCTATTCTATATTCTATTTCTAACAGCATATAGTAGTGGAGTTTGTTATTATACGGGACGTTTTTTGGACGGTGTGGTGTGCATGTGGGAGTCCAAATGCATGCTGCATGCTGGTGATTGATCACCCCCTGCCAAACACCCTAGAGGTGGCTCGCAGGATATTATGTAGATGTAGATGTAAGGTATATATAATTATTCTACCTAATTTCAAGAATAAAGTAGTATATTACGGATTGATTTTAGCAAATGCTAGGATATTAGGACAAAGTTTCAGAGCTCCATCGTTAGGAGCAACTGACTAACTTTTTAAAAAATTAAAAAAGTCTTATGTAATAAGTCACATAAGGGTGTATGCCGTGTGTCGTACTGGAGATTACCCCGACGTTTCGCGACCGACTGCTGGTCACTTCTTCAAGGTAATAATGCTGGAATTGGTTTTTCCTGCATTTTTTATATTTCTGGTGGGAGGGAGGGAGGTGGGAGGGTATGAGGAGTTAGGAGTGGAGGGAGAAGATAACGAAATGTTGCGGATGACCGGGTTCCAAGTACTGCTGATTCTTAATCCAGTATCACTATTATGGTTGTCCTTGTTTTTCTTTATTTCCATGGGTTCGCGGATGAGTCGAGCTTTAAAATGTTTTATCCTCGCGATGACTCTTGATTTTTCGAAGTCGATCGCATGTCCGGTGGCTGCTACGGCTGACTTTGAAGAGTAACCCAGTCGAATGGCCCGCTTGTGCTCTTCTCTACGAGTTTTGACCGTTCGTCCCATTTCCCCGATGCATTTCTTCTCCCACGATCGGCAGGGGATTTCGTATACTCATTCAATTTGAAGTGGCGTCTTATCGTTGGCATTTCCCAGAAGGTGTCGTACTTGGGCGTGTGGTTTAAAAATGGCTTTAATGTCAAATTTCCGGAGGATGTTACCGACCTTATCCGTCGTTCCCTTCACGTATGGGAGGAAGTCTTTCTTCATTCAAGTTCATTCCCAAACGGGCCTCTACTTTTCCATGTACACGATGTTTTTATATTCCTAGACCACGTTTCACTGGCCTGTCTGGCTTTATGACAAATGCCGTTCCCTATTTCAATTATTATTGTACTTTAGTGTGCCTTTATTGAGATTAAAGGCTTTCTGCGTGATCCAACCTTATGATTTCCTTCTATCAAGAACTTCTTCGGTTGTTTTCGTTTGCTCACTGATCAAGATTTTCTGACTCCCTTCCTCTAATTTCTAGGTCAGATATGATGCTAGATTATTCTGCTCTGCCTACCGAAGTTACGCTTTCCTAAATCATTCTACTTGGCAAATGCTTTCCGCAGCTTCGTTTTTTTTAATTTTGGGTAACATGACTTCGCTATTGAGTTATGACCTCTGTGGTTACATACCCTATGGTAGCTTATGTCGTCCTATTCCTAGTTTCTGAATCTGTTGTTGGTAGAATTCAATCAATTTAGAATCTTCTCATGTATGTTGGTGTTTCCCTTGTGTAGTTTTTTGGGCTGTGACAATTTACTGTTGATTTAGCAACCACTAGCTTGTGATAAGTGTTAGTCTTTCATTTTGGTTACAATATCCTTGCTTTCGGGATATTCTCCAGGAATGACCTTTGCCGATTATATATTCACTTTCAGGGAGAATATTTACATTATATTCATCTCTTCCTTGCTGTATTACTTCTTTTTTTTCTTGACCAATTCCGCTTCTGCATTTCTTATCAAATCTTTTGTATGCTTACAAACCTTCTGAGCTGCAGTAATTATGGGTTTTGGTTTATATCTCAGCCATTACCAACCTATCATTAAATTGTAAGTGGTCTTCTAATCTGCGCTCTTTATTATCACTATCCCCACTTCATTGTTACCTTTTAGCGAGCCTGAGTGTATTTTTCCGTAGCATCCATTCCATAAGTTTCCCACTTCATGCCATTTCAATTCGCTTATTCTTAATACGTCGAGGATCATTCTTCATATCTTCGCCCACAAAGCGATAGAACGTTACATCTTTAAGAAAATTTATCGCACTTGATGGATGTACTCGCTCTTGTAGTCCTCGCATTGAATTTCGAATTGGTGACTATCTTTCTTTAACTTAATTATATTTTACTCAAGATGTTGTGTGAATCATGTTTGTAATGAATACACTGGATGTGAATTATTGGGATAACTGTGGTAGCTACCCCTGCCCTTCCACATTGCATTAATAATGCCAGAAAATTGATATTACGACGCCCGCAATGAAAAATGTGTGGCTCCTTTGATAATTTCAGCCTTCGCCTTTTCACATATCAAGAAGAGCTGCTATCTCCACTCTCTTGTGAAGGAAGGGATATCAGGTGTTGAATCATATTGCGAGTAATTTTAAATAGCATAATATTCGACTGAAACACGGCAAAGAAATCACAAGCTGCAACAAATATCAATAGTCAGCTGTGTGCTTTGTTTCCAAGAATAATTTTTTAGTTTTTCACGATTTTTCCCTTTTTTTTCCTAACAACCGTAATTGTGCTAACACTGCTATATCTGGTGATGACACACTAATGCGATGTAACTGCGTTAAGGTATATATAATTATTCTACCTAATTTCAAGGTTAAAGTAGTATATTACGGATTGATTTTAGCAACTGCGAGGATATTAGGACAGGGTTTCAGAGCTCCATCGTTAGGAGCAACTGACTAACTTTTTAAAAAATTAAAAAAGCCTTATGTAATAAGTCACATAAGGGTGTATGCAGTGTGTCGTACTGGGGATTACCCCGACGTTTCGCGACCGACTGCTGGTCACTTCTTCAAGGTAATAATGCTGGAATTGGTTTTTCCTGCCTTTTTTTATATTTCTGGTGGGAGGGAGGGAGGTGGGAGGGTATGAGGAGTTAGGACTGGAGGGTGAAGATAACGAAATGTTGCGGATGACTAGGTTCCAAGTACTGCTGATTCTTAATCCAGAATCACTATTTTGGTTGTCCTTTTTTTTCATTATTTCCATGGGTTCGCGGATGAGTCGGGCTTTAAAATGTTTTATCCTCGCGATGACTCTTGATTTTTCGAGGTCGATCGCATGTCCGGTGGCTTCGTGCTCCGCTACGGCTGACTTTGAAGAGTAACCCAGTCGAATGGCCCGCTTGTGCTCTTCTCTAAGAGTTTTGACAGTTCGTCCCATTTCCGTTGGCGTCTTATCGTTGGCATTTCCCAGAAGGTGTCGTACTTGGGCGTGTGGTTTAAAAATGGCTTTAATGTCAAATTTCCGGAGGATGTTACCGACCTTATCCGCCGTTCCCTTCACGTAGGGGAGGAAGGCTTTCTTTTGGCTAATGATGTCATCTGTCTTGGGAATTGTTCCTATTGTCCTTGTTGATCATCTTTGTAAAATTGCGGGAAATAGCTCCATTGTCGTAACCATTAAGACGTAAGATGGATTTCAGCAGAATAATTTCTGAAGATATATTCTTCGGGTCACTCAGCCGGATCGAACGTTCAATTAGAGAGGTCATTACAGCGTTTAATTGAGCAGGGTGGTGATGAGAACTGGCATGGAGATATCGGTTTGTTGACGTCGGTTTTCTATACACGGCGAAGCCTAGGCTTCCGTTGTCATTCTTCGTCACCAAGACGTCGAAAAAAGGCACTTTTCCCGATTCTTTTATCTCCATAGTGAATGAGAAAGTGGTGTAGCTGTATATGTTTTTTAAAAGGGCGAGTGGGAACTACATTGTTGTTGTTGCGATTTTTGTTTATGATGATTTTGTTTTTTGGAATCGGTTATTTCGAAAAGAGATGCTCTCATGGAAACTTAATTTAAATACCTCGGAGGAGTGAAAAATGTCCTTTGCGTGAGATTAACAAATAAAAATGATGGAATATTTGTAGATAAAATCAAATAATTTAGGAAATAGATGATCAGCTTTAAAATGTGAGACTGTTTAACTGTTTCTGCATTTATTATCTTTAGGATGAAATTATCAAAACGTATTCATGATGTTAATTTCCCTTGTTAGTTTTATGGAATTTGATGTCTGATGTATTTCGCTATTTCTACTTGACCGGTTGTTGCTCGTGCTGTTAGTTATTATCCCAATATAATTCATCTGATTATTTAGGGTGAAAGATTACATATACCAATTTATATATTTACTTGGTTCTCAGAGGTTAGTGAGGTTAGCACACTTACTGGAGGGAAAGCATTGGTAGTTTCAATCACGTAACTTCAAAAATTTTTTCGTGACAAACTGCTCTTGATTACTATGATTATAGACGGAATTACAATCTTTTCTCATACTCTAGGGTAATAAAAATAAAGACTGTGATTAATTTTTCATCACAGAGCACGATTTCACAGAGCTTTTGTAAAGATTAGCTATTGACCATTTTTTATATATCAGGCGTGTGACTGGTTCCAAAAAGAAGTTCAGGCTTAGATGATTTTTACTATTTGATGAATATTTTTACGTACTCTTTTCTCAAGCCGTTATTGTTCGGGTTATGACGTAGTTTTTGAAAACGATTTTTTACGCGTAACTTTGCTCATCGAGGAGTCAGTGATCCAGGGCTTTGATTTTACGGCACATTCATTCTTGACAATACTTAACACTCATTTACACATGTTAACAGTATGTTTAAAAATGTAGTAAAAGTTTAGGAAATTTCATGTTCTTTATTCAATTCTTCCCAAGAACGCAGTCGAACATTTTCATTTTATGATTTACGGCAGCAATTCTATAGCAAAGTGACATAAGATGGTGTACTTTCGTTTTCTTCGCGAGCAGAAAGATTGGAGATTGGGTTGGACTGAAGAGTGATGCGTTATACCTAAATGCATAAACTTGGCTTGGGGGTCAACAATAACTGTGTTGAAGAACCGAGTGATTACATGATCTGAATAGGTAACTCATTGTCTAGTAATTCTGGTTCCTTCATTTATTGAGGTAGTCAAGCCACATGGACTCATGAGATATGTAAAATGCTTGGAATCGCAGCTGGGCATTAGTAACTGAACATTCATATCACCGACCATTACTAAATTTTAAGATATGACCCTTGATTAGGGTTCAAAATCTAAAACAAATTGATCGATAGAAATTTTTTATCCCTGTAGACGACAAAGAGATCAAATATACAAAACTTGGATGAAACACTGATCAACAATAGGGCTTAAATGACAAGGCCTCAGTACGGTTGTTATGTCATGTCTTATAAACGGTAAAACACCTCTTGCTCTTTCAAAGGTATTATAATTTCCATAAGAATAGTACCTACCCACTCACTGTATATAATTTAATATATAATCAGATTGTCTTTTTATTTCATTCAAAGCTATAATATCCGGCAACTGTGACATGCTATTTAAATGTGAAAATAGTAAATTAAATATGCGTCTAACACTTCGGATATTTTGATGGAAGATCAATAGGGAATTATTCCATTAAAGGCATTTACAGTAATATTTACATCCATAACTTTGGCTTATAGTCTAGGTATGCCTTCTATACCATTGAAGTATGAATCACAACAGCAATGATAAAAGATGTTTTACATCATCCATGATGCTAACTACAATTGTTGGCTCCTTTTTCACTTTTCGCATATAAATTTTTCCTCCACGAATCCAAAGATACAGTGCTTATCATTCTGTGCCACCCCACCTTTCTACCAGCACATAAGGGTCTCATTAATGTAAACAAGTATTATCGTTTTCAATAATATGCAGACACCCACCAGACCCATTTTATTGATGGGGCCGTGTCGGTGACCACTTACAGGGTTGGCACTCTATGCAAGCTGCTTCCTATGCCTTTACATCGCCGACGAGGTCGGACGCGGATGAAGCGCGGACGATGTGTACCTGCTCCCGGATTTCGAGGGTACGGCCTATATCCCCGCTTTGTTGGGTCCCGATAAGACCTCGCGTAGCTGAGACCGGGTAACGAAACGGATATTTGCGTCATTCGTTTGTTTGCGTAGGAAAATATGAGACGAAAAATTGCTGGTTTCGTCTTCCGTGTCAAAAACTTTCCGGGTGAATATTTACTTTGCTAAGGCCGTATCACACTAGCGACTGCGACCGCGACTGCGGCTGCGACTGCACCCCATCACACATTGCGGCCGACGCCACGATCGCGCATGCGCACGTATGAACGTTTCTGCTTGTGGCTTGTTTGTTTACGAAAGCCCAAAGAATATATAGAGAGCAGCAATTGTTGAAAATGTTCCTAAAATATGTTAAAACGTACTTCATTTTCATTCACCTGTGTACTCGGGTGCAATATCCAATATACTGGGCTTCCATCTTCACTTTAAAAATCCGAAATTATCTCAGCGTTATCTTATAACCTTCTTGAACTTCCCCTCGCTACGGTAACCAAAACAAACAAACACGTCTGCCGCAAGCGCGCGAGATTGAAATGGAGGTCTCTGATTGGCTGCGACTGCCTCGCTCTGATTGGTCGACGGGCCAGTCGCGGTCGCAGCCGCAGCGCCGGCCGCAGTCGCTAGTGTGATACGGCCTTTAGTAGCGAAGGGGTTAATTAGATGTGGCGCTTAGGAGGGGCGAGGGGGTCAAGCCGATTGTCACCCAATCTCACGTGGGGGACCTTGCAAGTGTCACGTATTTTTTCATTTAAAATGATTAAACACTATAAAAAAATAAATCTAACGAATGAAGGTTAAATTAACGTATTTACACTAAAAATACGCATTCAATTCTGTCGCGATGACAACGCGTGGTTATGGGTCATGGTTTTAAGTTATTGATTTTTCATTTTACCACTAAGATAACCCGGAAAATATAGAAATAAGGTTTACTTGACTGTCTCCTTTGTTTCCACTATCAATTTTAACGATTTATGCGAAGAGAGAAAGAAATTTTACCTAACTATTTACTCTTATTGTTGATTAAAAAAACGAGTTTCCGTACTAATTTATCCAAAATAAACTTGATAAAGTTAAATCGTGATCTCAGTAGAACAAAGTAACTTTGAATTTCAATTTGTACAAATCCTAAATAGTTGAATAATCTTGCTCGACTTGTAATATACTAACATCGTGTGGTCAATAACTCAAAGTTTTTATATATGTATTCAAATTTTTTGTCTCCCTATTTAGAAGAAATAGTTGATACGATGTAATATTTCCGAAAATGTTTGTTTGCTATGTATTTCTTTGTTACTGCTTATTATACGAATTCACTAGTGTTGCTAACGTAATCATTAAAGTTATATATTTCTAAGTTAGTTTACATCTTTATACAAACCTTTCACTGCAAAAATCAAGTGGATATACAGAAATTCACATTAATGTGCAATAATTCAATCTGTTTACGAGAGATTTTAATAAGCCTACCCTATTCAATATCACTTTAGCAAGCTCCCTATAAAATAGTCTGATGCTTAAAAGTCATTGATAAAATTTGTGAATTTCTCGAGTATTATTTGCTTGTCCTCCTTTTTAAATAAACAGCCTTTGTTTTAGTATCCATTTCCTCAATTTTTAATGACGGGTATAATATATTGAGTCATTCCATCTCAATTCCAAAAAGCTTGTCCCATAGGGTGTCAGATTTTGATGAATTCATGGTTGATAGTTTATAGTTGACGCTGTAGGTCATACTACTATGACATAGACTACCAGTCTATGAGTGAACGTCCATAGACTGGTATTAGAAATAATCAGAGAGCCGCACGGGAGGAAAAGTAAACGTTTAAATATTTTCAAAAAAATATCATTCAGGAGTTGATTTATATTTATTTTGTAATTCTAAGGTAACGAATGAGCCTACACTCTAGAGAATGAAAGCTTTGGCCAATTCTGAGATGAATTATTCGAGAAAAGTTGATTAACAATGTTTTAAACATTTAAATATAACAATAACAGGGAAGTGCACTTTATAAATATCTTACTAAGAGTGTCTTCCGAAAGGACTAAGCTCTTGAAGAAGCAATTAATAACGGCTCTAAGACTATTTGATATGTAAATTATGGGATTTATATGATTTAAGGCATTTTTTTGGAAAAAAATCGATTACATATTAAAACCACATTTAAAAAATATCTCAGGGTACTTAGTTTGAGGTTGATGTAGACCCATGGAGATATCATAATCTGAGTGTCTCAGGGACAAATGCTTGTTGAATTAAGGTGGAGTGACCCATATTTAATAATCTGACCCCCGAATTTAATTTAATTTTTTGCTCTTTCCTTAGGTGCAAGCCATCCCCGGACGTGAAGGGAAGGATGAAGGGTGGAGCAGGAAGAATGAAGGAGAGAAGAAGACGATGGCCTCGCGGGACATCCAATTCTAATTCCTTTTGTTGTTTGGAGAGATTTTACGCAAATTTTAATCCACATTTTTGCTTTTTCAATTTCAGAATGAATATTGAAGATTTAGAACACCATTCATCGACTTGAGTTGAATGCTGGGAAGAGTGCAGTTTTCCTCGGACGCTGTGCATTGCCGTACATTTTCATCAGGTTATCCTGAACGTGAAATGGTAAATAAGGGCCGACCTGAACCACACAACTGGAGTTATGAGAGACTCCTGGTGGAAAGTGAATTCACCCTCGATTATCAAAGCACGAGCTCTAGGTAACAACAGTACACGAAAGGTAACGGCTCGAAGGAGCCAATTTAAAAAGGTTTCGAAACAGCGCTGAAACAAAGGTACCGGAAAGTGCACTTTAAAGTTATTTGCTACGAATGAGACCGGTACTAGGAGACAAAGAATGAATTCTAAGGCAGGAAATCCATGTGGGCATTTTTGTGTGTGTAGTTTTTTTAAAGGTATTTGGGTGGGTTTTGTACTAACGCCATTTATTGCAGGAGTGAAGAATGAAGATAGAAGATGTAGCTGAGGCCCCGAAGATTGAAGACATCGCAGGGGGCCTCGAAGAATGAAGAGAGAAGACAATGCGTGTGTGTATCGGGAATGAGTGGATATTGATAATTCCTCGCATGAACTGAGTGAATTTTTTTGTACTTAATTGTAACATGTCTGTAACTCTTTCCCTTCCAGCCATGAAGAATGAAGACACAAATTGAGCTCGAAGAACGGCAAGAATCCGATTGCGTGTGTTTTTTTACCTTTCGTGTGATTTCGTGTGATATTTTTCTGCGTGTGATTATTTATATTTGCGTGTGCTGCGACTATTTGTCCGTTGCGTCGCGTTAGGGCTTGCATGTTAGTGTTTTTCATTTATTTGTTTGTGCATGCACTAATCTTACCTCTTCACAGATTCAAGCCATCGCTGGACTTCAAGGAAGGAAGAGTGAAGACTGCACGAAGAAGAGGAGATTGAAGACGCAAGTGTTCACTGAAGAAAGAAGAGGGGCATCGCAAGGAAACGTGTGCGATATTTGCGGCTTAGTTTTGGGCCCTTCTGGCCAGTAAATAAAATTTTGCGTAAGGCTAGGCGTTTATTACGTGCGTTAGTTTTAGTTTTTTTGTGCCGTGGTTTTGCATTACGGATTCCATTGCGTCATACAGGAATGTGGCTGTGGCTGGGTAGGAAATTTATGATTTCCTATCTATGCCATTGTCACGTTCTTGTGTGCTGCTTTGGAGTAATGCAATCCTCGGAAGGGCTATTTATTTGTGTATGCACTAACCCGCTCTCTCCATAGGTCCGCAAGCCATCGCTGGATGTGAAGAGAAGAATGAAGATTCATCGGAAGAAGAGAAGACGGAAGAGGATAGCATCGCGGGACCAGAATAAGACGACACCTTAGCTTTGGGCCCTTCTGGCCGATAAACGTAAATTTGCGTAAGGCTAGGCGTTTTTTCCGTGCGTTAGTTTTAGTTTTTTGTGCCGTGGTTTTGCATTACACATTCCATTGCGTCATGCAGGACTGTGGCTGTGGCGAGGTAGGAAATTTATGATTTCCTATTGATGCCATTGTCACGTTCTTGTGTGCTGCTTTGGAGTGATGCAATCCTCGGAAGGGTTATTTATTTGTGCATGCACTAACCCGCTCTTTCCCTAGGTCCGCAAGCCATCGCTGGACATGATGATAAGGAGAAAGAAGACACTTGGAAGAAGATGGGATGGTGCACCTTACCGAGCCGGCTTACTTGTGGCTCTACATGAGTTGCAGCAGATAAGGAGCGGTATGATCTCATAATATTCATTCAAATTTGGTTCATTTTTCCCATATAAATTTTTAAGTTAACGATATTCTTGAGAATGTTCAATTTTGCATTCATTGACGGAACTCAATTGTGCTCATGCTTATACTGAATTTATACTGAACTTCTAATTTGCCCATAATGCCATCAAAATTAACAAATAAACTTAATATCCTCCTCAATTTAGTCATTGACTACTTGGTTTGAATATTGTAATTGGTACTTAATAACTGGAAGTGATATTTCATTGACCTATATTAACTTTGAATTGAATTTGAAAACTTGTGAATCAATATTGCAAATATTTTTTTTTGTGCCAACATTTGTCTGGATGACTCATAATCACGCATCAACGTATTTTCTCTACTGATGTTTTTGAATCAAAATATCACCTCCCTTAACAGTGCCCGCAAAATATTTTCACGTTGTTAAGCAGTCTGAATAACTTTTATATATAATTAGTTTCTAATTATATGTTTAATCATTACAAATATTATTCTCCATCATGAAACAGAATTATTACACTATTTTTTGTCCTGTGAAAGTTTACCCACTCAAAATCAATCCTTAATTTTCCTATTTAAACAAAGATAAAATTCCATTTAATTGGAATTATTTTATAAAAAAAACTGTGTTATTAATTAATTGAATATTATTTTGATTTCTTCTGCAATACGGGAAATTCTATTTTTTGCTCAAAGTTTTTTAAATTTAATTAAAAGGTGAGCCTATTCATTCCTTAACGTCCATGCACCATAAGAAAATTTATTTATTGACTCGGCCATGAAGCCGATTTTCTCGGGCATTGCTTTGTCTCTTTATGAATGTTCGTTTTTTTATAATTGCAGAGTTCGTTGGATGGTATTGTGTGAGTTGACTACTCGAGGCCTCGATGAAAGCACGTGCAAAGAGATCGAACGAATACAGCTCGTTGCCGCAGGCAGACGGTAAGATTTTATTCATTCCTCTTCCAAGTTTTGAGTAAAGCTCAGAACCATTATTTTGTGTCACATAGGTACACTATAATTTTTGGATTCACTAACCTCGATGATTGTGATGATAATGATTGCGTGAGAATATAAGTGAATATTTTCACTTTTCCAACGCGAAAATGTTTAATTAAACCGCGCCCAAAAATTAAGATCTCGCGCTTTCTTTGTAACACTCACAAAACTTACATCCCGCGGATCCCGCGCTGAATCTCAAGGCATTGATTGGTTGACGACGATGATATGCGTTTGCTTTCATATATTTGATTTGAAACTTCATTTCCATTAAATTTGATAATTCGAATGAAGGACAGTTATGGGGATAATCGTGAATCTATCATAAGTATTTACTTTGCTGTTCTATTTTCTCATTGTAATGTGGAGGTCAATTTCCATATTGGTATTGCTCTTGGTAACTCAGCATCCGTCATGCGCGCTCAAGTAATAACTTCCTCGGAGACCCTACCTGAGGGAAACGTGAGATTCCGGTCATATTTTCTTCCTTTCTGAATTTTCCGTGAATTTATATTCCGAGTATAAGCGACATATTTTAAAAAAGTCGCAACAATAATGTCAAAATGATTGATACTCTTTTTTGTTTAATTTTGGGTACTTATTTCCGTTGACGCTTTTTTCCTTGCTATTAAATATTTATTACGCCAATGGTGTCGGAAAAATCAGTATATATTTTTCATTTTTTCGGCTGCATTTTTCCGAAGCGATTACTTAGACCTCTGGCTCCATATTTCATGGATGGATTCCATATTTGTAACTTATGTTTTCGTCTTTTTAAATAATTTCATCGTATTGATTTTTATAATTTCATCATTGTTTTCCATTTAATAAAATAGTACATACATTAAATGTCGAATGGTATATCTTTGCTATCAATTTTTTATAATACACATGAAGTCAAATAAGTCGTAAAAAAAAGTTATATAAATACCACCTCAGCTCACTGTAATGATTTCCGGGAAAATGTTTAATATTGCCCATTCATATCTTTAAAATGTTTAAAAAATAATTAAAATACATTGAAATATCGCCGATAAGATAAGCGTCAAATAATTTGGAACTACCCGCTCTTCCATTTTTTTAATTTAAAAAATTTCTGGACACTTAAAAATTGAATATTTTCTAAACGTCTTCCTCGAAATGATATTTTTGAGCTGAATGTTAACTTTTAGGTCTCCCCTTTGTTGGATTATGAGATTTTTTTGTTATATTACCACAGGTCAAGCTTGTGGACAACGACAGCGATTGCTTTTGGAGACAGCTGTTCAGGTCCATGAAATGGACACCTGAAGGTTACCGCGCCGACAACTAGAGACATGAGGATTTTATCGTGAAGAAAGGAAGAATGAAAATAGGAAGAAAGAAGACACCGAGCCTGAAGATGGTTGTTTTTTTTTGCATTTTTTGTTGCAATTATTGTACAGGGTGTCTGTATATTTTTTATTAATGCATGTATTTTTTCCAGCTACAGTTAGGATTTGCGGCAGGAGAGTAGGGATTTTATATTGCGTCCTACCGTCGAGTAGAAATAACTCAGATTAGGTAGGTCTTCGTGTATCATGGCCACGATTCCGTATTTAGGCGTTTAATTAATTCAGGCGTATAAAGTAGTATTTAGGTAGGCAGGGCTGTATGAATGGATGAATGTGATTTTATGAATGAGTAAATGGAATGTGGTTTTTTGAATGAGAGAATGGAATGTGGGTTTATGAATGAGTGTGTGCTTGTAGTAGTAGTACTAATGGTAGTGTTAGTAGCAATACTGACACTAACTGTCCTATCCTTTCACTAAAAATCCCTCCCCACCCTCCCTCCCCCTCAAAATCAAAAACTGCTCCCTCTACGTGGGGAGGGGGATAAACAGAGGAAAGTCTATACCAAACAATTGTTGATTTTAATGAATCATTTATGTTATCTCATGCTTGAATTATAGTGTTGGACTTTCCTTTGGCTAAAGCAGTATGGTATTCTAGGGAAATTTCAAATTCTGTATTTGTTCTTTGTGCTTAGCAGGTTTGAAGTGATAGAATATTATCAAATTTTTGGCTCGTATAATTTTGTTTTGTTTATAATGTTTTCATTTTTTGTTATTTTTATTCTTTTGTTTGAAATATACTTCATGGTGACATCACTGATTTATTTTTCATTCACTTTTTTATTATCTTTGTTGATTTTATCCACCAATTTTTGGTGTTGTTATTTTTGTGTTTTCTCATTACTATGATATGGTGTATAAATGTTACTGTGTTTCAATGGAATTAAAGTAATTTAAAATGTATTTACTGCGTTTATTCATTTTCACTGCTCTTGATAATGTTGTGTTGTGTAATGGCCATAATGTTGTGTTGTGTGTTCTGTGGTATATTCTATAAAATTAAATATTAACTTATATTCCCATTTAAGCATATTTTTTGTAGAATACATTTTTGTTCCTCCTTTTTCGTTGGTATTGGGGATTTTTTGTAAATTGCATGATTCAACTTTCTCTATGTGCTAAAATATGACAATAATTTTTCTATCAACCGTACCGTTGTATATATGTATTAATTTTTGTAAGGATATGCTAAATTAGCTTGAATTAATAAAAATTTGAAGTACTGCTTGTTTTGAATCCCTATTTTTCCCAGGCTTTTCTTTGATGCTGTTGTGGACATAATAATGTGGGTCCATGTGTAAAATTTTGAATGGGTTTTGCTAGCTAAAAGATTTCGAGATTTAAATACTTCTGAATAACTAGGTGAAAATGACACAACCGCAGTTCAAGGTCATGAGAAAATGAAAACACTACTTTTTAATCAAAGAGTACTACCGTGGCCCTAATGAGGACACAGGGGTGGTAACCACCGATGTCAAAGGGATGGCATAAGTATGCTCAAGTCAACTTAACGATGTTGTCAACTTGTGATCGCCAGGGTTTGTGTGTGTGGCAAATGTTTATGATGTTTATTTTGCACTACCTGGGCAGCCGAACTGACCTACAATAGCGTTTTTTCTTGGAAAAGTTATTGTCGACGTCTGCAGCGATCAATCAAAGTTCACCACCAACGGCTATACGGAGGTCATTTGCCATTCACGCATGGGGTGGAGTATCTGGACTAGCAAGGTGTCAACCCTAGTCTTGAAAGTATGAGTCAATGAAGTAGTATGTGATTAATTTAGTGGAACTTCTCTTTCTTTGACCCCCTAAAACCTCTGATTTTCCAATGAATGTGATCTAAGGACAATAATTTTCTCATTGCAATGTGCAGGTCGAGGTTTCCATATTGTCCTTGCATATGGTAGGTAACTCAGCAACCGTCATGCACGCTCGGTGACCCTACCTGAGGGTAACATGAGTTTCCAGTCATATTTTCTACGTTTCTGAAATTTTACGTGAAGTTAATGAGTATAAGTGACATATTTTAAAAAATGTAGCAACAATGATGTTACAATGATTGATACTCTTTTTTGTTTAATTTTTGGTACTTAATTTCCGGTAACGCGATTTTCCTTGCTATAAAGTATTTATCAAGCCAATGGTGTTGGGGAAATCAGTACAGTGCAACCTCGATAAAAGGACACCCCACGGAGCACCTATAAACACTCGCTATGGTGAATTGTCGCTTTACCAGAGGTGGAGCAAATAATAGCCAATATACCTATTGCGAACAGTTGAACAGGAACAGCAGTGGTGCGGTGACATAAATTTCTATCCGATAAACGTAAGTATAAATCCAGACGAAAGGTGATTTTTTTGCATCACTAAATTTCCTTACTCAAACAATGACTTACTATTCAATTAATTTATAAGCCCCGCACTGAATAAAAATCATGCAAAGCATTGTTTTGTCAATCATTATGCCGATGCAAAACCGACGAAGCCAATTTTCTATGCACTTAATTAGCGCATTTACATAATCATCACTCATAAATTAGCCTGGCGACGTCTTATTTGCACCTTTCATGGAGTGTAGGAATATTTTGATCATCGATAGTAGTTGATTGACTTTTTAAATGCGTCATCCAGGGGCGGTCTGATCAGGAGGGCAAGTCGGTAACTTGGGGCGCCTCGTTTGGGAGAGAGAGTTGTCGCCCAAAATTGTCTCCCCACCCAAGTCCGTAACTCGGTAGAGAGAACTGTTTCTCCCGTTCGGATGGGAGAAAACTCGCTCCGATGAGTGGTATGAAAAATTTCTAAGGCGAATCTGATATTGGAGCTTGATTTATCGAAAAATTATCCGTGTGCAATTTAAAAATGTTTTTAATTTTATGTCAAACTCATCCATGCAAATATTTTCTAAATTAAATGCATAATAACCTCATTATGACTTACTAAAGTCGGGACTACTTTTTTGACCGCGCGCAGTGATTCCTCGCTTGCAAGCGGCTGCAAGGCTAAATCCAAGTGCCGGTAAATTTTGCTTGTCACCATGTAAATTCTTCATTTCGTATCAATTACAACCTCACCAAAGTTGAAAATTAAGAGTATATTTCTAACGTGAATACAGCTTTTGCTCGCTGCTTGCAGATTTGTGCAAACATCTTTTGTGCCAAAATTGTGTTATTGTCAATGTGACAACTCCCGTAAATCTTCTGCTGATAATCACAGTGCCAGTGGTTGCAATGAACAAAAATATCGGCTAAGAGTTGTAATTATCAGTGCTCCATCGTGATTGAATTGTAAGCAGTGTTATTACCATATCGATTAATGTCTGACAGCAATGTAAACATTGTCAGTGGCGTGTTCACCTCCGTTGTTCATCGTATAGGTACATTGACATTTCACGATCAAGCTATCAAGATCAAAGCTGTGTGTGAAGTTTCTTTTTCTAGTATATTAACGAATAATAGTCAGAAAAGTCACCTGTGCCTCTTTCGTGGGCTAATTTCTGGCTTTAAATCAGTGAATTAATAGTTGTTTTTATCATAACGAGCTTAGTGATTGTAAGTTGTTCGTGATGAATAAAAGAGTGGAAGTGATTTCCAGTTTTTTTATATTTTATTTGCCTATGTCTCACTTTATATTTACGGTGTGTGCTAGTACTTAGTTTGTGGATATTCATTTATTATTGAAGTACATTTATAGCTTCTGTATGTGTTGACAGCGGAACCGATTCGCGATCTCATGTGTGCACACGGTTATGCTGAGCAGTCGTATTCGTGAAACCAATGGTGAAACTCTATTACATTGTCGTGGAATAAGTTCTTTTAACAATAAGGGCATGTCTTGTGTTTCATTAACTATCTGTTGCTTTTCATAGGTAACTGTTTAGAAGTTATTTTCCATTATTTAAAGTGCTTTCTTGCGCTCTCTGAATTAGCATTAGCTTTCTAAACCCCGCTACTTACACGAAAAGAATTCAGAGCTACAGATAATTGTTATTTCATAGGATTGCGGTGTTTTTGTCTGCTATTGAGGGTGATGGATTTTCAGCAGGAAGAGAATCGGACCATCGAAGGACGGATAGGACAACCTTCTCCGCTAATGCGGCCGGAAATCTTCCTCCCTCGCCTCAAACGGTTTATTAATATCCCGCAACAATTTCTCACTGGTGTTAACTGCCTCACTTCTCTTAAATGCACCTCATATACGAGCAATAATATTCTATGGTTTGAAAGAAAACGCGCCATATTGAGAAAATACAACAAAACACTGTCGAGATACGCACTTTCTCCATGGGAGAAAGAGATACGTCGGGCTCTTGAGGGGGACGTAACTGAAGCGCCCGTCTGGGGCGCCAAAGGCGCTTGAGGAGGCTTACGGACTTGGGTCGGGAGACTAGTACTCTCCCAGGCGACAAATAGTCTCCTTTCTCCGGCGGGGCGCCCTAGAGACTTGGGGCGGGCGACAACTCTCGCGCAGGCGCTTCACGAATCTCCTTTCTCCCATTTTCGGGAGAGAACAGAGTTACAGACTTGCCCTCCAGAGGTCGCCAATCGGCGAGGGCCAAGAGCTAAAGGGGCTCCCACAACTCTCGCATTTATCGTGAAGTGTATTTTTATAAGGAAGACATATTAATTGAGCCAAATATGTTTTTCACGATTATAAAATGCTGCGTTTTCATTAGATGCTTTATTTACACCATACGAATTGTAAGAAGATGATATAAAAGTATATAAAGGAAATATGTCAGAACAGTGGCATAACTATAGGGGAAGAGGGGAATGTATCCCCCCCAAAGCCTTTGAGGAATCAAAATATTATTGAGAAGTCTGGTCTGGATTTGATAAATAATAACTGCATCTGCTTAAAGTTTAATTTTAAGTCCTAAAATGAATTCTCAGGCATGTTATTTTTCAAAATTTTTCCTTCACTCCCCATCTCTTGGAGGGTAGCCCCCACTAACCTCCCATAATCCCCCAAAGCTTATTCCTAGCTAAGCCACTGTGGCAGAAGATGGAAGATAATCTGATTCTTATTTTGGAAGGGTCATTCGAAAAGGTTATTTTAGAGGTTTTATTTTGATTTCATTGCAGTTTTAAGGAACAATTTCACTAAATAGATAACATACCCTAGTAGCAATTGATATCCATACAATACCTATAATATCCAACTATAATATCCAAAGGATATCCGATTTTCATCCAACAACACTGCTTAGATATCCACATAATATCTGAAGTTGCCACCAAATGCCATGCATATAATCTCCAACTTGGATTTTGCCCCAAACTAATTAGACACTGTGCCTCCTCCCTCTCTCTCTCTTCCATTGAGCCTCCGTTCCACTGAACTTTTGCTCTTCCCTCGGCACCTTACCCTCCCAAACAAACATCCTTCCCATACATAAAAATGGCCCTAAAGATGAAGTCTCAAACTACTGCCCAATATTGTTACTTCCAAAACTATCTTGAGTTTGTGAAAGGATTATTCTGAACAGGGTCTACTACTTCAATTCTCCTTTTTTATCAAATAATCAGCATGGTTTCCTTCCAGGACCCTCCTGCCTGACCAACTTAGCTCTTTTTTAGCATAATGCTGTCATTTCCATCTCCAATAAGGCTCAACTTGACGCAATATTCATAGGTTTCTCGAAAGCCTTCGACTCTCTTGACCACTATCTCCTCCTTCACAAACTCTCTCATCACTTTAACCTGCATGGAGATTTTCTAATCCTAGTAGACTCTTTCCTCAACAATAGACATCAGCGTGTAATACTTCCTGGCTGCTCATCCCAATGGTTACCCACAACATCCAGAGTACCTCAGGGAAGTGTTCTCGGACCATATTTATTTAATCTTTTCATTGACGATCTGGCCTCCCTCGTACATACCTCTCAAGCCCATACCCTTTTTTACGCAGATGACTGCAAAAATTTTAAGCAAATGAACAATGTCGCAGACTGCCATAACCTACAGGATGCATTGAGCTAGATTTCAGAGTGGTGTAACAATTGGAAACTCCACCTAAACGCTAATAAATGCAACATAATTTCAATTTCGCTAAAAAAGTCCCCTTATGATTTCAGGTGTAGTTTCCATTTCTCTCAGACGAGTCTCCATCATCAAAGACTTAGGTGTTTTAATGGATCAAAAATTAAATTACTGTGCGCATATTACAAAAATAAAAAAAACCAAGCTATGTCTCTCCTTGGCCTCCTCAACAGCTTCTCAGAAATTACATACCCAATTGCACTACGCACATAATTTTCAACTATTGTCATTCCAATTGTAATGTATTGCTTCCCCATTTGGAAAATCTCAGCCCCATCCAATATTTTGACTCTTGAAAGTGTGACAAATTTTTTCACTAATATAGTTAAGAGCCCCTCATCTTCATAATATGTCCGCTGATAATGTTTTGCACACTCTCTCTCTATCTAATAATCCAAATTTAATCCTCAAATCTGATTTAAAACTGATACAAAGCATTCCAAAATGTGCCATAGACTGTCCCGATCTCGTCTCCAATCTAAATTCCAAAGTTCCATGCAGACCCACCCGAACGCATTTGCTCCTCCATGCGCCCATTCCCAGATTGTCACTAACCAAACGTTCCATCCTTTCCCGCCTTTCTTCCCTCATAAATTCCCTTCCAGATTACATTGGCCCGTTCTCCTTTCCAAACCACTCCTTTACAAACCGCGTTCTTTCCTACCTTAATAAAAACACACAAGGTCAATAAGAGTACTCAATGTATTGTTATTTATTTAAATATATTATTTTTTATTGTGTTTGTGCTTTTTATGTTTGTTATACTGTGCCACTATAAAATGGCAAACTATGCAGTATGTGGACAATTTTATAAATAAATAAAATCAAATTTAAGTAATATTGTATACTTGAGGTTATTAAAAATCTTGCTCCTTTGTACTCTATATGAGTGGATGTACATCATGTAGTGGACACAATTAATTTTATTAAATTCAGTATCATTATAACCCGTCAATAATCCTTACATTGGTTTGAAGCAGCTCTCCACTCAATTCTCATATCAGACAATCTTTTCACACCAAACAATGTCGTATCTTTCACATCCATCTTGCATGTCCCATATATTTCATTCGCATCTTCTTGCCTCTCGACAATTATCTTAATCAGGCGTTAATGTCTCAAGAGAAGGTCTATGTTCGGGCAGGACAAAGCAACATTTTTGTCCCCGATACCCCTGAAAATTTGGAAATCACTTGGTTTTTTACATAATTTAATTATTTCGATCGTTTAATATCATGCCTGAGAGTGAGATAACCACTTCACAATTGCAAATTGAGTCAATCGAATTCTGCGATTCAGAGGCTACCTTTAGGTCTCGTATGTAGTCGCGCAAGTGAATTGAGAATATAACAGGGGCAAGTCAGCGTACATCCCAACTATGGGGTATTTACGGACAGGTGAAAATAGTTTCATGGCTCATCAATCTATGAGTACAATAATAATTGCTATCGAACGGACGTGCATTAGATAGATTCTATAATGGCAAATGAGTTCCAGGAGAATTATTAATTTATTTTGTCTGTTTTTGACAATTTGACGTTGCCCATGAGTGATGTGGATGGGAAAGCCAGTTTCTCTGTGCTGTTTCAAAAATATAGACTTCCAGCCATTGACGTTCTGAAATTTTCTTGGTGGTTTTCTAATAGCCAGCTTATCGTGATGTATTTAAATCGTTGGTAAATTAATGGAATGATACATCCGCAAACAAAAAATTTTACGAATTTATATCTTCTCTCTTAGGCGAGGCATTGGCGATGATTGCTTCTATTCCTTTCGACAAAGTGCATTATACATCCTCCTGGGGAGAATCAAACGATTTTTTTCCTAATTCTCTCCTTCCTCTGTTTTCATTTTTGGATAAGATGTTTTCGTTTTCAGAAATTTTTTATGTATAAGCAGAGTTAAGACAATGTATGTCAATATATGCGGAAATCTTTGCAGCCTTAAGGAGCTTGAAAATCTCCGATTTGGGAGAATTTATTTTATTCCGCTTGGCGGCTCGCGTTTTGAATTCAGAGACATTATTCTATTTTGAGGGAACACTAAGTGGAAATATATATCATTCGGTAACGGATATAACTAATTTAGGAAATGAACAATTTATAATTCTGTAAACATCTAGGGAGGTGATCCACAGATCTACCCCCTCTATTTCTCGAGGTAATTCTAGATTTTCTGTTCTTTCAATTTTCACATATCCAGTACTGGTTTTCGAAGTTAGTTGTAGTATCCAAGGTCATAATTACACTTCCAACAGTTACCCACTCGCAATATATTATCAAAAAATTTTCATTTGCGTCTCGCCAATTTCACTATTATAATAATATAACAAAAAAACTTTCACCGAGGTATGCAAAAATATATTTTTAATATCATTTTAGGGCTTTTGATTATATCTGATATATATGCATGTTACCTATTTTGATAGGTGACCCTAGTGGAAATATTATTGGGCTGGATCTATTTACTAGGATTTTTCTTGATAGGTGGAAATCATTGTCTTATGTGATTGTAGCCGGTACCTAGGTGGTGGCATGGGAGCGCATACCCCCCCCAAAACCTCTATATATGTCCAATATTTCAGTGGCGTAACGATGGGGGGGGATGAGGGGTTGTATCCCCTCCCCCAAAGCCTCTGAGAAATAAAATAATATTTGAATATCTTTACTGGATTTTAAATATAATGACTTCATCTTCTTAAAGTTGAATTTTATATGCCAAAATGATGAAACATGCATTTTCAGAAATGTTATTTTTCTAAATTTTTCCTGACCTCCCTGTTTCTTGGGGGGCTAGCCCCCAATAACACCTCTCGTCCCACCAAAAGCCGGATCATCCCCCCCAGAACCCTCTCATCCCCAAAAGCATATTCCTGGTTAACGCCAATGCAATATTTTTAATACGGTCCCATTCTCATTGCGTTCGTTTTGTATTACGAGGTATCCTTGTCCTTGTATCCCCCCCAGAAAGATATCCTGGGTCTGCCCATGAAAGCGATAGCTATGAAATCTGTTTTCGTTTGGATTACAATGAGAACCTGTGCAGCCATCGCTTGTTAGCCTCCTCCTCTCGTTATTTGGTTGGCTGTTTGTAGGTGGGAGACGCTTATCCTCAATCGGTTAATAAGGTTTTGGTAGGTGTAAGAAGTGAAGGTCGATATGCAACCGTCACCTGAAGACTTAAATTGCAAAGTGGGGTTTCCAAATACACATCTTCATATGCCTGATGGTAGATGTGAAGCTATGTAGCAGTTTAAGGAATATCCTTTTACTCTGGGAGATTCTCGTGGACATGCTTTAACGCGATGGATGACTACGGAGTGCCGATGATCTATTTAATTAGGAGTATCTTCATGAAAGAATTACGTCCAGGTCTTTGAGTCCCAGATCATATTATCTGTCTATCATGTCGTGTTGAAGGCTGCTTCAAGCTGGTTCAATGCTTTTTCTCTTGTATTTTTAATTAGATTGCTAGAATGTCATCAGTTGCGGATGGCTTATTTATCCAAAGGTTTCTTCATCATCGATTTCTGATGAATAGGGTCTATAATGTCATCTTCATTTACTTCCCTCTCGTTTTCATTAGCATTCGTTCCTAGGCTGTTCTTCCCTTTTGTTATCAATCATTAGTTCTCCTTTTTTTCCTTAAGGGAATTACATCCTCTCCTCAGGGTGGTTTCTCACTTTCCCATTGGTGGCCTCTACTTTTCCATGCACAAGATTGTTCTGATCACAGATATTTTTCATCCACGCTCCTGTAGCTTTTCCTCGCTTTATGGCATATCTTGTTTCCTATTCTCTTGTTTCTGCCCTTCCTCTGTTTTCACATTGTTTACTTTTTTCTTTCTTCAATGAGATCCAATACTTCCTGCATGACCAATGGTTTTTCCATTACGTCTTTTCGTCTGCAGGAACTTAATTGGCTTCTGCCTGTAGACTTTCCCACCTCTCTCCCCCTGAATTATTGGTCATATGTTTTAATCTTTTTCTACTTCTTTCTACGCTGATGCCTAATACTTTGAGGTTCATTCTTCGTACCTCTAAGTTTTCTAGTCTACCACAGGCACGATGGGAATTAACATTCCGCTTTCCTGTCCTTAGCATTTTACCACGTTTGACCAATGTGCCACGAAATCTGAATTTGGGACTAGTTAACCTACGGAATATTTTACTATAGAGAAATCCATTTTGTCTTGATATAAAATGAGTGGAGTAGTTGCAACTCCTCGGGATGATATTGTGGTGGTTTACTCTTGCCTTCCACATCGCAGACCTACAGCCGGTGTATTACTAATGACTAATTTTTTAAATGGAAATGAACTTCCGTCGCGAAGGGAATATGCTCAAGATTGAAGGGTAAATCGTGATCTTAGAGGAACAAAGCAGCTTTGAATCCCAATATTTACCAAGCCATGGTAAATTAAGATCCTCGCTTAATTAGTAACATATTTACATCACACTCGTTAATTTCTGTCAATAAATATCATGTTATGAGTCACTTAAATTTTGAAAACGTCCTATTAAAAAAAAAAATAATTAACAAGAAGTTATATTTCACAAATGTATTATATTTATTTGCTATTTATTCCTTTGGTGTTTCTTATTGTGCAAATATTTTGGCAAATTATATTGTTTTTAAAATTATTTAATTCTGATTCTGTACCGTGGTTTCCAAAAGTTTCTTAATAAATTGAGCGGCGCTACTTCTGCTCCTTCAGAGAAATTGAGCTTCACTTACTGCTATTATTGCCCTTGAATATTGACATATATTTCGTTTGTTTGTAAATAGATATAGATGTTATTCTCGAAGGTAATTACCTTCGAGTAATCTTCGAGTAATCACTTCCGTGGTAATTACCTTCGGTAATTACCTTCGGTAATTACCACGGAATATTCTGCGCTCTTAAGAGCGCAGAATATTCCGTGTTATTGCATTTTTATCTTTCATTCGTTGATTTATTAAGTTGAAAATGATTTTTTTCGTGAGCTCCAATGACTTCCTGGCTTCCACAGTGGCAGTGGTGGCTCGTGAGCCAAATGCTAGGGGGGGCGCACTCCACCGGGGGGTCATAATTTTTTAATATTTCGTGTATTTTATTAAGTTTTTACGGCAATCTAGGAATTAAATTTTGTGATGCCATATGTTCCGTTTTTTTCAACAAAAATACCTAGTTTTCCTAATAAAGCTTCATAAATACTTAATGCAGAAGACTCTCGGTCAAACGGATCGGCTTAGTCCGGACTCTCGATTATACTGATCAATGATCTTGAAGGATAAAAATATATTTGCTGCGATATTTTGCAAATACAAACGAAAATACGTAACTTTCGGTTTTAGCGCCTACATTCTTTGTGCGAATATGCCCGCAATTCACTTCTGTTGTTCGTTTTGCAATCATAATGCGTTATTTGTCAAATCTATACAATATTTGCATTGATTTATGTAGCAATGACACTTGTAACACCTGAGGAGGGAGGGGAGTGTCACTGACTTCCACTAGGCAACAAACACTGCACGCGCTTTGCTATGGCAGATGTAAACTTTGATTGAGGTGTTCGCGTTGCTTCTTGAATACAATATGATTTAAAATCAAGAATTAAACACACAATTTTAAAAAAATCTGAAATACTCACATTCCTTTAGTTATATTGCAGAAGTCCATCCTTCTTTCCTTTTGTCCAGCAAAGTGATCAATTACACGTAAACCAGCGCCGGACAACAATTTCTTTCCGATTGAACGCATGGCAAAGGTACTAGTCTATAATAAACAAGGGACGACACAAAATAGGCCGACGAAAAATACGATCAAAAAGAACAAGGTGGCTGGACACAGAATTGGGACAATTTTTCCCTATATTTCCCTAAATCAAAAACGAGCACTGTTCTTGTCTTCTTGAATGTACACACAGCACTAAGAAACTTCTTAATCGGCAATTACACACAGTTAACTCCTCGAAAATGATGTCTGAACTCATTTCACTCCGTTCTTTCCGAGAGTCTTGCCGTTACTATCATACTATAAGGACGACTCAAGGGAGATAGAAGTCGTGGTCCACTAATGCTGATTCAGCTAAGGGACGAATTTAAGGTCAGCAAAGGCATTCAAGCAAACAGAAGACGTCACGGACCATCTCCTTGAGTCTAAGATTCATATGTGGTAAACACACGAAACGCCAACGGGTCGCACTTGGAATACCATGTCTTCGAAATAATTGCCATGATATAATAGAAAATAAATTCTAGATCGTAAAAGAAGACGACTCTGAGCCACAGATGGGAGCTGTAAGGATCTCCGCACCATGATATGAACTCTTCGAAGCCACTTAAATCAGACCCAAGTGGACATTTTCCGTCAGACAGCTACCGCTCTGCCGCTGAGGAATTAGGTGAACGTGAACTAATAGAACAAGGACGGCTAGAAAAATGATGAATCTACACACAAAAGGTGCATTGTACGCGGCACTTCTTGGCATTCATTGAATGACTCTATTTAAAGTCACGTTTTACGGGTTAAATCATGTTCAATCCTTCACCCTATCACGCACGCACCTATTTCTTAAATTATAAATCAATGGGGAATGTTAACTGATTTTTCCCAATACTGCAGGCCTTTTGATAAATTCATCTGAAAAATAGGTTCCGCATTTCTAATCATCGGGAAGATATGAATACATTGTTAAGGCCTAAATATTATAATATTAGTTTCCCCAAGGTTCTTGAAATTCGTAATCATAACAGAACTGTGGCAAATACTCGAGAATAGTTTTCCTACGTCAATACGGCCTTTAACTGGTTGGATTTTATGTGCTCCGGAATTCAAACACCCAAAAACGCAAGCATAATGAGATAATTTATTTTCTGTAGCAATACCTACCAGTAATTAAAAATTAAAATCGTATAGCTACACCCAGTACAGTGACCATTCTGATTCCGTAGGTCCCTTTTCTGTGGCAGCACCAAGTAGACGCCAGATTATACGCCCGCCGGCCTGCGCAGCGATGTCAACTCACACGTCGCTCTGCGCATTCTCGGACGACGTCCCAAGACTTCCATAAGACACAACGTTAGACGCGTCATAGCACCAGCGGCCCCCACCACTACCACTCTCCATATAACTGCATGGGGATGGATTGGGACGTTCTGGCCAGCGCCCCACGGCTACAAATACGAACTTCTCGCGCTATCTCTTTTCGTGTTTTTCCTACACTTTCGATGAAGGCGACTGAAAAACACTCTGATTAATTAGATGTATAATTATAAATTAATGGATATTAATTTTTTTTTACTTTTTAAAATATTTTGGAGGGGCGGCGTCCGAGAGTCCTTATGGGCAAGCCGCCACTGCACAGTGGGTTTGTACTTTGCGAATTTTAAGCCTTGCACTGCATGGAACAATTCGTGTTTAATAATTAAGATTATTGTTTCAATTTAACCTCACGTGTATGGGTGCCATTTGTAACTTTAAGTTTATGATTACATCTGTGCGTGAAATAGTGAATAGGGTGGTTTCCTATTATTTTTTTATTGCCTAATTCGAAAGATTATTACTCCTGGAGTACCTATTTCACGCTTTTAGATTTTTAAATGACGATACCTATTTTTCGCGATTAAATGAAAAGTGAAAAATTTCAAGCGCGCGAAAACGCGATAGCATATTTGTTGGAATGGAGATTTGATTTGTTTACTGCGATGTGTTAATATCCAAAATATGTCGAGAGAAATAATTAGGTGCATATTCGATATTTCAGTGTTGGCATTACGGTTGCCGTCGCCTCAGGCAGGCATTTGTTTATCTTGAGTGAGCATACGAAGGTATACAATCGTGTGACGAACGATATGATATGAGTTTTGATTCAGATTTGCGAGTAATGGTGCAATTATTCTAAGCTTTTTGTGTGCGCTACGGCGTTCTAAGAATGATATAAGTTAGCGATAGCCTCTAAATTGCGTCATCTAAGTGATTGGGTAATGTTATAGCCTTCATAACCTTCACATACTTCTCGAATTTGTTTTTATTTACTATTCGTGTGTCATGTGTTTCTGGTTTCCAAGTCAATTGTTGCGAACGCTTGCGAAGGTCCAAGTAATCTATCAGTGCTGATTCTTCCAGTTTGTGTGTGGGCCAAAAAAAACAACCTGTTGATGTTGTGAGCTGTCGTTAACCCTGCCGTGACTGTGCGGGGTAACGCTGTTACCCCAAATAATGTTAATGCTGTATAATTTTTTTATTTATTATTATATATTTTTTGTATTTGAGCTCAAACACTTTTTCGTTATTTAGGCGACGAATTATTTTTTTTACATTTGAATTTTTTTCGAAAACTTCTATTATCATTGGTGGGGTAACTGAGTTTCAAAGCAGTTTCAAAAGTGTTCCCATGCAGTTGCAAAGCAAACTTTTTCCCAGAGCACTTACAAAAGAAAAATATGAAAGATACCTGCTATTCTCATAATATCAAGGTAAAAACCTAAATGTAGCCAACAATGTATTTAAAAATGAGGTAAATCAAGATATTATCTCGGATGTAATAGCCCCTTCAGTACTAGTGTTGAGATGAGCTGACTCTTCAGAGTTAAAATATTTTCAAACACTCTCAGATCCTTATTATTAGAGCAAGCGATGCTCATCCAACTTCAAAATCTTCATCGGCTAGTTCCTATACCTCAGCAATGCGTTACATCGCCTTAGGTGACGATAATATAACCAATTTGCAATGCAGTTCTCCTTTCATATACAAATAAATATGTGACCAAGAAACTTTTTTAAATAAAATGTCTTTTTCTTTCAAAACTAAAATGATATCGAAGCTTTGTTGCGGCTTTTAAGACTACTTGAGACTCATAATGTTTAAATGGCACGCTGTAGCCTTTTGAGTGACGATAGAAAGAAGACATGTGCAGTTACGAATTGGTGAATAGGTATAAGATATTATTTTTGGAAATAATGCAATAAATCACTTCACTTCCAATGCTCAAACTTGAACGTTTTTTGTGGAAATATCATTTAAATTTCCATCTAATATGTATACCTATAATATGGTAAACATTTCAAAATATCTGTATATAATTTTGTTCATCGAAATAAAGTAATTCCGAAAGCTCTGCATAATATCAGTTGTTTCTATCTTGAAGGCACATATCATATTACTCAATAATCTCTATAGTCACAGGCTCAACTTTGTGGAAGTTCATTTTAATGAATAAAAACGAGAAAAACTTTCCATAAATCCACCATTTTATTTTCGTGGTACGACTAGTTTCGACGCAGCGGCGTCATCCTCAAGTACAAAGTTACAAGCAATAAAATATCCTCATATATCACGTGGTATCTGTGGGGGAGGAAGACCCCTTCCACCTACCTTCTTGCGATGAATTGCGATGGTGTGATTTCGAAGATTTTTCATTTCTGGTCTGCTTAAAGATTTGGCATACTTACCTTATTATTCCAGGTCAATCTCGTCAGTAAAACTCTCGTCAGTAAAAAAGGATGAACCGCAGATGTTTCATTAGCAGTAACTCTAATTGAAAAATGTATCCATTTTGTTGATAATTATCGAGAGAAAGGATTCAGTCAACCCATTATAGATGTTATATATGTAGCTGAAATGTGGGGAATCCCCTGTGATTTCCCGAGAAATCGACGTGTTAAGAAGAGAAAACAACTTTCTTATGAAAGCACAGATAATTACGAAGCCACGCCAGAAGAAGAATATTCGAGAGACGTGTTCTACCCTCTGATAGATGCTGTATCTACATCCCTCAAGGAGCGATTCAGCCAGCTCAAATAACATAAAAAGAAATAGGGATTCCTATCCTATCGAAACGACCTCCCGAAAAAGAATCAATTATATGAGACGTGTTGTCAGGAACTTCATAACTATTTCACGCGTTAAGGTATTTCTGGCATTAACTGGAATGTACTGTACTATGAACTACAGCATGTCGGCACAGTTATTCACGAAGAAATAAAAACACAAGCGAAACCATTGAAGATTTTGAATTCTATCAATAAGGGTGACCACCAGGACTTATTCACATACCTGTGGATATTAATCACGATAGCGGTCACTGTTATTCAAGCAACCTGAAACTAATAAAAACCTACTAGAGGTCGTCGGTGAGAAGGATTGGTTGCAATAGCAACGTTATCTATTGAGAATGAGTAAGGTACATAATTAAATTTTAAAGAATTTATCAATTCTTTCGCTGAAGTAATGCGAGAAAAATTCTATTCTAATATTTAACAATTATATTCCTCTATAATACTATTTATACTATAGTATGTTCATTTCTATTGTACTGTTTCATTTCGAAATATTTAAATATTCTGGTCGGTTTTACATTCATAATCTAAAAACATATTTATGATGAAAAAATGTTTTAAATTATATTTTGAATATCTCCCAATTGAAGGTATATCATTTAACTATGGGGGTGGTGATTTTGGCACGATCCCAGTTTGCCACGGGCTCCAGATCAGCTAGCGACGGGCCTGTGTGTAACCACGGTAAGAATATGGTGCAAGAAGGTATATCTGTAAGCTGCTCCACTTGACTATAACCGTGACATATACGCGCGACAACACATCCCCCTTCTCAAATCCTTTTTTATCTATTGTTCGACGAGGTAGTAAGCGAGAAGGGGATGAGCTGAGGGAAGTCATTAGGGATAGCCTTCCGTTATGGGAAGGGACGATGAAGCATCCGTTGAGTGAACAGCCAACAACCACGAAATGGTCAGAACGAGTGGAAAAAGGTAAATAAATTCTATTGATACCATCTACGAAGATACCTTCTGACATTTTATACGACGCTAATATCTGGCTTCAAAAAATGTCCTTCTAGGGATAGAATGACGTCCAGGAAAGACATTCTTCGAGGTTTGAAACTTGTATCCCCAAGGAGAGAATAACATGTACTTACGAAGGTATATCTATAAGTTGCTCCACTTGACTATAAACGTGACGTATTCGGACGAATATTCCTCCCCCTTCTCACTGCTTTGTTTGCTGTTGTTCAGGGATGTACTTTGCGAGAAGAGGATAAGCGTAGGGGTGCCATTAGTAACAGCCTTCCGTTATGGGAATGGACGATAAGGCATCCGCTCAGGGAACAGGCAACAGCCACGAAATGGTGTGAACGCGAAGAAAAAAGTAAACAAATTCTAATGATACCATTTGCGAAGATACCTTCTCACATAACTTACGACACTAATATCTGATTTTCTAAATATCGGTCATGAGGCAAAAAAGACGTCGGAGAGACATCTTTTTTTTAATTTGAGACTTTTATCCTCACGGCGAGAATAAAGTGCCAGAAGGTATATCTGTAAATAGGTAAATTTACTTCGTCTCTCCTTGCTCTCCTCTGCAACATGGGGGAAATGCGTCGGACGTTAAAATGAGCATGAGTGATATAATAAGGTAAATATAAGCGAAAATCTAAACCTTTTTGACACTCGTGGAACTTTGTGAGTAGTATCCACATCCACTCGACTGTTTGGGAAAATGAAAATCGTGCGTCCGTCTGACGTAAGAGAGTCGACCGTGTTGCCTGCTGAGAGAGCGTAGCCTCATGGTTACCACGACTTGCTTGAACGGTGCTTAATGGAAAGAGAATACCTGGTGTTTCTTCCTTCATCATTTTTGTGCTTCACCTTCATTAGATGCCATCAATCCGAACATTGGTTGGACGCAGCTCTCAATTCGGACTTCATATCTGCTGGTCTTTTCATAGGGACGTATGTGTTCCCTTTTTCATCCTTAAACTAGGGAAGGGAAACTTTTTTTTGCTATTTATCCTTCAATACTTAACTAGTTTCACTTCCAAATAACATTTTGCTGGTTTTAGCCACTTTGTGACAACACGCGTCTCGCGACTCCGCTCCCGCCCAAGCCATTCTGTCTCAACGGTAGTTGCTCCTCACATGCACCATCTTTAGAACGGAATTCCAATGACTACCGAAAAAACCTCACCGTTCACCATTGCAAACGTCCACCTGTGGGAAACATTAATATTAATCCCGTCTGAAGCCCATTTTGTTAGCACGATGTTTCCGATTTGCTTATCAATCCGCGCCTGATATAAATTGTTTCCTTCTACATTTGCAAGCTAATGGGCCAGCCATGGGCCATTAGCCAAATGGGCAGCAATGTCAGGCATGCCAAGCCATGGGCCGAAGGTGAAGAGTCTTTTATTTTCCCAAACTATTGGTATCGTATATCTTGTATGATATGTGGCACGATATGATGGAAGAAAAACTTGTAAATGGTGTTGTAACAACGAAACGCGTCGAGTGAAAATAAATTCAGTGGAAACATTGCAATGTCTCTTTTAAACGAATGTTTGTATCCTTTTTGTCAGCGGTTTAATCCAATTCATCTGCGGAGTAGTGTAAGCAGGTAAAACTTTTAGCCGTCTAATAAGCCTATTTTTGCTTACCTTCAAAGCTGAAAATTGTCAAATTCTCATTGCCTAGGTCACTTATTGTTCCTTATTACATCGAAAATAAGTTTTTATGTTTACAAAATATTTAGCTTTCCAAAAGTATCAAATACATGACCGTTGCGTTATTTATTAATGTTTGTTTAGCTGCCTAACACCCGACCGTCTTTTTCCCGCTCCTCGAGCTATCGCGTTGCGTGAAAAGCGAGTGCTACCGCGGGTTAATACCTTAAAAATAAATTTACTGCATGAAATGAGAGGCCAGGAGCTGGTTGATTTATGCTTTGAATGGAGTGGTTTAATATCAATTGTAGTCATCGGATTGTAATGAACCTTCGAAAAAGTGGTTTTACTACTCTCATGTTTTTAAATAACAACTAAAAACAAAGTGCATCGTCCAGATTCATAATAATAAATGATAATTTTCTTTTAATCTAATAAATTTAGTTGAAGGCGAACTTTTAAACATCGATATCAGAGTTGTAGTACATTATTAGGTTTGACCCCATTTGGTGTACAGCGCTAGTGCATGGGACTCTAGTGAAAAAGGAATGGTTTTGGGTATAAATGGAATACGGAGGCGAGCAGCAAGATGTGTTTAAATAGTAGTGTGTATGTAATTTTGATTTAAGAATGGCAAGGTCTGACCGATTGAGAGGTTAAAATTAGATCAATTACTTTGTGGAAATTTCAAGTAATTTTTTTGCCTGGTGTCAAGATATTTTAAGAGGGCCTAATTAATATGGTGGAAACGATCTCAAGGATAAGATTAGGGAAATAGACTGCAGAACCGATAGAGTTAAGACATCGCTTATTCCGCAAAAATTCAGAGACCATTCACTATCCCTGCGATAATTTAGCTCTCGGGTAGCTTAACTCGGAATAGGTGAGATAGGCTATGTATGTTTAGGTGATAACTTATTACTGTTGTCAACAAAAGTCAACGGACGCGGTGAGAACCTGAATATAATGCAAAGGTTTATTATATTTCTAAATACTAACTACCTGTATGAGTTTTTTGGCATGTTATAATTCATGCATGAATCACTTGCTGCGCTAGTTTCCGTTTTCATATCTCTACATAGTGGTTTTATTCGCATGTTCGTGCCCTTAGCATTCTCTGGTCTGACCGCATCTTCCTCTCCTGTGCGCTTGGCCCGTGTGAGACGAGCGAGCGTGTTCTTGATTGCGGCTATCTTGTTAGGATGTGAGTGCTGTAGGTATGCCTACGTTGTATGTTGGATCACCCCCGGGCCACACACCCTTGTGGTGGCTTGCACAGTGCCTCGTAGATGTGGAAGGGCTATAGTGGGTTGGCCGAATAGGGATACGACGTCGTCAAACTGTCCGTCAACTTCGTGAAGCCAGGGGAAAAGCGGATGCACATTGCCCACTCAGGGTTCCGAGAATTTGAGGTCGACAGTGGAGATGCGGAGAAAAATTATTTTTTGTCCAGGTTTTTCTCTTTTTCTTGTGGGCCTAATCTGGTTGTACTTTAGCAAATCTTATTTTTCCCCATTATAAAACCTTAAAATGCATGTTTTGTTTTTTCTAAGTCAATGTTCGCCGTTGGCCTACATTTTGGTTTTTCTTTGCTACATCTATCCTGTTTTCGGCTACAATTCCATTAGAGATCGGCAAAACCACCGAATAAAAGTAACGAATGAAATCAACTGATTTTGGCGTGGAACGATGAGATATTCATGGTTAAGGGAAAACATAAGTAGCACTCTTCCACAAACTTTTATTTGCTGTCGACTAATTTCGACGGCTCTAGCGTCATCATCAAGGCAAACAGAAGGAGCACTCACAATGTCCATCTTTATATAATATATCCTCATCTGGTCTTCCTTCCCCCGACGAAGGCAACTAGCACCTTCAATATAGAATTATAAACATTTTTACTTTTTCATAATATCTCAATCTAAATAGCATATTTTAAACTGGTCACCAAAAGAAGGTATTCTGCAACACTGCAACTGCAAGATTACACGGCTGTCGGGTGGTGCGGCGATGTCAACTCACTATAGTCTATTCACTTTATGCCTGCGGCTGAGCTTTCGTGAAAGCCCGGACACTCTCGGATGGCTTCGCCGATAGGGGAGGGGTAGTACCAAGCAAGGCCGTAGCCAGAAAATATTTTCGGGGGGGGGGGGGGGGGGAGGGGGGTTAATCGAATAGTACACAAACGTAAAATTATTATTATCAGACAAATAAAATAGCATATGCCGTTATATACACACACATTATAAACCATTAAAGGAAAATATAAACATATTATTATAAAATTAAATTTAGCCTTCTAGCTTTCTTTGCAGCGAACAAATTGATTAACCCCTCGGTGTCGATGTCAATTCTGCGGTGGATTGACATCAAAGCCAAACCGTTTAGTCTTTCTTGGCCTGAAGAGTTTCTTGAATAAGTTTTGCGGCGTTTTAGAGAAGAGAAAGTCCTCTCGAGTACATGTGGAAACAGGCAGTGTTGCAAAGATCTTTAGAAGATTGTGAATAATCGGGAATAACCCCTCATTTCATCCTCCAAGAACTTCAATAACCCATGTAGGGGCTGGGCGCTCTATTTCAGACTCTTTCTGCCATTTCATCCGCCACATGTCTGATTCAGCGTTTACGAAGACCCATTCCAAGTATTTTTTATAGAGGTCAAAGTTGCGGGGGTTATTCTGTTCTTTGCAACACACAGGTGGTATTAAAATATTGAGAGATGGTAATGTGTCTTTGTGATATTGAAATATGGACGTAAGCTGTTCAATGAAATCATCCCCCCCTCACTGCGCCTCTGCTTTTCACGTATATTTCCTCGTTAAAGGTAAATCTGGTTGCAGTGGCGTAGCCAGGAATTTCGTTTTGGCGGGTCCAAAACCAGGGGGGGAAATTTTTGAAAAAAATTTAAAACACACCATGCTTACAAGGTGTAAGTAGAGGGTTTTATACTAATTTCAACACATATCACAATAGAAAAAAATTCATTTCGCGAAGAAATATTTTGCAAATTCATTTTTCATTATGGGTGAAGCTCATTGGCGTCTTGCCCATAAGGAATCTCGGACGCCGCCCCTCTCAAATATTTTAAAAAAGGAAAAAAAATAAATATCCATTAATTTATCATTGTACATCTAATTAATCTAAGTTTTATTTTCAATCGATGGCATCGAGAGTATACGAAAAACAGGGAAAAAAATAGCGCGATAGGATCGTATTTTTAGCCGCGGGGCGCTGGCCAGAACGTCCCAATCCATCCCAATGCAGTTATATGGAGAGTGGTAGTGGTGGGGGCTGCTGGTGCTATGACGCGTCTAAGGCTGTGCCTTATGGGAGTCTTGGGACGCCGTCCGGACATGCGCAGAGCGACGAGTTTGTTGGCATCGCTGCGCCGGCCGGCTCGAAAAAAATTCTTGCCCGGCGCTGATTTCAACGAACGTGTAATTAGTCACTTTGCTGGACAAAGGGAAAGAAGGATGGACTTCTGCTACAAGCAATATAACTAAAGGCAGGTAAGTAGAGTATTTAAGATTTTGTTAAAAATGTGTGAGAAATGTTAAATTATTGATTTTAAATCATACTGTATTCAAGAAACAACGACAAAACACCAATCGAAGGTTACATCTGCAATAACAAAGCGCGCGCATTCTAGAAGTGTTTCTTGCCTAGAGGAGGTCATTGGCACTCCCCCCCCTCCTCAGGTTTTACAAGTGTCATTGCTACCTAAATCATTGCAAATATTGTATAGATTTGACAAATAACGCATTATGAGTGCGAAAACGAAAAAGAAGTCTATTGCGGGCTTATCCGCGCGAAAAATGTAGGCGCTAAAACGCAAAGTTACGTATTTTCGTTTGTATTGGTAAAATATCGCAGCAAATATATTTTTATTCTTCAAGATCATTGATCAGTACAATCGAGAGTCCGGACTAAGCTGATCCGTATGACAGAGAGTCTACCGCATTCAGTATTTATTAATCAAGCTTTATCAGGAAAACTAGGTATTTTTGTTGAAAAAACGGAGCATATGGTACCACAAAATTTAATACCTATATTGCCTTAAAAAACTCACTAAATTACACAAAATATTAAAAATGTATGACCCATCGGTGGAGTGCGCCCCCCCAGCATTTGACTCACGAGCCGCCACTGTACGTATATCTTTAATTTCAAGTCCATCTTAATGTGTTCCACATAGTCTATTCGTGGTCTTCCTTTTCCATTCCTGCCATCCAGTTGTACCTCGACTCCATCAGGCATCGATGTCTCATGACAGCGGCGTAACTATGTGGGGGGGGGGGGGGGGGGGGGGGGGGTGAGTGGATAGATCCTCCTCCAAAGCCTCAGAGAAATATAAAAAATATTTAAAACTCATGGACATCCAATTACTCTCGTCGGGATTGAAGGACGAAGGATTAATAAAGGAAAGTCACAGACGAAAATATATTTTATTTGAGTAATTAATTTACATGGATTGATTTCAATTTCATTTGGGTTGAACAGTTTTTGCGTTCCACCGTTTCTTCGGCGCATTCGATGCCTAGCCCAGGAGGCCGCGCATTCGGCTCGTTATCCTGTTTAACGTGGGGATTCCCCTTCCGGTCCCCTTCGGTTCCGGTCAGGCCTATACCACGCACCCCCGAGGTCAGAGTAGGGCCGTGACCCTCCTCTGGCCCCGTTCATTCTCACTCACTCCACAGCTTGCTGACTGAGGTACCCATGGCCTCTTTTAATACTAGTATTAAAGAAGGTCATGAAGGAACCACTCGTGGAAGATGTCATCCATTGAGAAGTCACCTCCAGCCCTCAGGCTTCGCTCCATGGCCCCTCTCAACCAGCGGCTGAAAGTGGTGATAGGACCCCGAGCCCTCACCGCTGCCATCGTGGGGGACAGGTAGAAGCTCCTCCTCTCCTTCGTCTCCTTTGTCCCCCAGATAGCCTCCCTCCGAGATATCGCTGGACGCATGCAGCGAAATCTCGGAGGGATCATCTCCCTCCACAACTCCCTCCATTACTGCTTCAGCCAGGACCGTCACCTCCTCCTCCGTCTCCTGACGTCGACAGCAGCAAAGAACGCAGCCCATTATGTCTCTTAGTTATGGCTTAAAGAAAACAAGTCTACAACTAAGCAGCTATTAAGGCCAAATGAGGAACCCGAGAAGTGGTCTCCATGGAACTCCCATTGTTGCTCAGCGCCAGAGCCTTGAACATCTCATCCACGGCCGTCTTTAAACAGGCCGGAGGGATGATATTTGGCAACAACGCGGAGGAGGCCTGTTTATTATTTGTTTATCATTCTACAACAGTGGACTCGTGGTGAATAAGATACTCGACATGACTCGTTTGAAGTTAATTTTCTTCCTATAAACCCTATTTTTGCAGGAGATGACGTTAGAAGATTCATTTTTTAACCTATCATATTAGCTGTAGTCGAAGGTAAGTTATTTATTTGAAGTTGAAGCGTTGGAAGATGAGCTCATACCATGGCCATGGCTCATACTCAATCAGTTCGACCTCCTGGAAATTATGAGCAAACCAATATTAATCACTGCCGAGGAATATTCGGGTCTCAATTACGTTTGTGGGTATGCTGTCAGGAAGGCATTGCAGCACTTAACCATTGATATATGTGCATGTTCATGTATTTCAAATGAGGGTAGTGAAGATGCCTATTTCAAAGACTTTACATGGCACACGGAATTGCGCAATCTGACGTACGTGCGAAGGCGAAATCAAAATTGCGTCGTGTAAAGCGGTGAATTGCTAGAACACATGCGAGAATGCGTGGACGCGAGACGGCAAAATAGCCCATGTTCTATTTTCGTTAGAACAGGGGCTATTTTGCCGTCTCTACTTACTACTTCCTCGGCACCACAGTCCGGTATGGGCTTTGGCCTCCGTCAAGACGCCTGTCCATTCTCTCCTGTTCTGCACTTTCTCCCACCATCTGACAATCCTCATAGCCTTTATGTCTTCTTCCACATCCTGCATCCATCTTTTCCTCGGTCTTCCTCTTTTTCTCTTTCCATCCATATTTCCATGTAGAATATTCTTAGGCATTCTTTCTTCACTCATTCTTTTTACATGACCTAGCCAAGCTAGCCGTTGGGTCTTCACAAATCTCACTATGTCTTCGCCTCGGATAATATTTTCTATTTCCTTGTTTGTTCTTATCCTCCAAGTTACCCCATCTGTTCCGGGACCATATATCTTTCGCAAAATCTTCCGTTCAAATATCCGCAGAGCTTGCTCGTTTCCAGCGGAAATGCTCCACGTTTCTGCTCCATATGTCACGACCGGTCTTGATCGGTCTTATAGATCTTGATAGAAAAATTGACTTCAGGAGCTTAATATTAGCAAAGTAAGCCCTATTTCCAGCCATTATCCTCTTGTAGATCTCTTCGGTCATTGAGTTCTTACAGTTTAAATTAGTACCGATGTAGCTGAAATATTTTACATTTTCAAAGTTGTACTGCCCAGATGTAACGTTTTGAGTCCATCTTCTATCTTCCGTGGTCGACATTTTCATGTATTTCGTTTTTCTCTCATTGATTCTGAGCCCTATATTCTTACTCTTCTGTTCTAAGTTTTTGAATATTTCTTTCAGAGAATCCATATTCCGTGCCATTAGAACTATGTCGTCGGCATAGGCACATTCCTGAGTAGATTTATGCACAATTATCCCCTCTAACCCCAGTTCTTTCATGGCTTCATGTAGACACAGATTAAATAGTACTGCTGATAGAGAATCTCCTTGTCTTACTCCAGTTGTTATCTTAAAGGCTTCACTAGTCTTGCCCCCAATATAGCTTGAGATCCTTCCATAGTCATATTTACCAACTTAATTAGTTTTTTTGGTATTCCAAATTCCTCCAATACCTTCAACATTTTTCTTCTATTGACACTATCAAAAGCTTGCTGGAAATCAATGAAAAGCATATGTAGGTCAATGTTGTACTCATAACATTTCTCCATGCATGCATGTCTCATTACAAAGATTTGGTCGGTTGTTCCTCTTCCCTGCCTGAAGCCACATTGGTATTCACCAAGGATTACTTCAGCATACGTGTTAAGTCTCCTCTGCAGTATACAAGAAAGTATCTTATAAGTGACATTTAGTAATGTGATTCCCCTATAGTTGCTGCATTGCAATTTATCTCCCTTCTTGAATATAGGGCAAATTAAACCAATCTTCCATTTCTCAGGCATCTCTTCTTTCTCCCATATTTCACATATCAGTATATGTAGGTTCTTTGTTAATTTTTTTCCTCCATACTTGATTAACTCCGGTACAATTTGATCTTCCCCTGGAGCTCTCCCATTCCGCTGCCGTTTTAACGACTCCTCCACCTCCTCAATTGATGGCCTACTAATACTGGTGTCCACCCTCATGTCCAACATTTCTCCATCCTCCTCATCTTCCTCATCTATCTCATTGACATTCAGCAATTCCTTAAAGTACTCGGCCCATCCTCCCATTACTTCCTCCTCTGTTCCAACCAAACTCCCATTCTTATCCTTACATGCGTTTGTTCTTGGTTGAAATTTATTTGTCATCCGTTTGATTGCCTGGTATAACTTTCTACTTTCATTTTGTGTGTTCAGTTCCTCAATCTTTTCCACATACCCTTTTAAGTACTGTTTTTTCTTTTTTCGTAGTATTTTATTTGCTTGTCTTCTGCTTTCTTTATATCTTTCGACATTTTGTCTTGTCTCTTTCTGGATGGTGTTCCTTCGATCTATATTCTTCCTTTCTATAGCTTTTCTGCACTCATTATCAAACGATTCTTCATTCCTTGTTCTCTTTCTTTCTCCTATGGTCTCATTTGCAGTCTCTTCCATAGCCTTCTTTATATGAAGCCGTTTTCTCTCTTCCAAGTCATTTACACTCAGGTTCTCTGCTCCTTCTTCTAGTTTCTTACCCAGGATTTCCTGGTTTTGGGCTACAATTTTGCCGTCTCGCATGTGTTGTAGCAATTCACCGCTTTACACGACGCAATTTTGATTGCGCCTTCGCACGTACGTCAGATTGCGCAATTCCGTGTACCGTGTAAAACGGACTTATTTCTCCTTGTATGTCTGTAATAAGTGTTGGTTTTCATGCATTGGCCATTGACTCTAGCAGAACCCAAGTATCAGGCTACATTTCTTAAAATTATCCTCCTTGACGATAATTTAAGAGGAATTTATGACGACAGCTGTTTTCAGTGCAATGTACCGAACAGTTATTTTTTTGCAAGATTTATTAAAACTCTGACAAATGTATTTCTAAATAATTATACTAAGGTGAGGAATAACAGATTGGATGTCGCTAGACAGACTTCCAATAAGAGAAAATACTCTACAATTATGTGACTGCTTTCAATTCGGTGACTATATATTTCAATAAAATCATGTTTTATACATGACTAATTTGTATCATTCCTGTCTGCTCCTGCTTCACAATCAGCAATGGATGCACGATTATCCCGTGGTAAGTAAAACAGCAGTTTTTTAGTGGATTTCCTAGCCGCAAAGCGATTTCTTTTGCCGATATTCTACGCCGAAACAATAGACTTGGTCGCAGGTGAGAGCAATCCCGCAGGCCTCCTAGATGACGGGCGCGCGACGTTGCCACATCGGTCACTCCGGCCTGTTTAAAGACGGCCGTGTCTCATCCATGCTAACGAATGAAGGGTACTTGAAATCAATTGTTGCCTCCGACGTGATTGAGAATTTAGGGTAATCATAATGTTAAAAACGTTTAAAAGAGACATGGTTTAAAACAATAATTAATCCTTTGAATCAAAAATTATTTCGATTTCAAGTTGAAATCCCTCGTTTTTATTGATTTGTTAAATTTATTCTCATGTGAGAAATCAGAAGCTGGTTCAATTTAACTTTGAATAAAGTTATACAAATTATTATTGCTAGCGGAGGAAATTAACCATAAAAAGTGGTTTGCTTACTCACATATTATATTTTTAAATAAAGCGAGGTGGAAATTGCCATTACCTCGCAAAACAAAAAGTTGTAATACCTACTACGACATTGAAGTGCAGTAGTCCATACGTCCTTCCCCAACCTGATTATTTCATATTAGAACAAGTAGAGTTGCTTCCGCATGGATATTGGATTTCCCCCAGTCACCCACCGACATCATTGTAGGCTTGGGACACTGCTCAATATATGGTCTACCCACTATCTGAAATTTATCCCCTTCACTTTTTGAATACAGAGAAAACTGGAAAAAATTTGGAAGCATAAACTGCATGTGCGACCTGGGGAAGTTCCGCTGTGCTATAAGTTCTATTATTCATTACATTTTAATAAAGAGCATTAAATATGTAGGTAATTAAAGACAGTTCAAGGACCGGATAATAATAAAGGTGAATTTTTGAGAAAAATAGAAAAAAATAATGGTCACTCGGAGGGTAGAATCGGTAGATGGTAGGTTTCGACAATTTCTGCTGAACTTATTTGGAGCTTACAATTGCAAAAAATATGTCCTCTAGTCAAGGGGGAGGAGCTTTATGTGTTTTTGGAAATCTCATTTTTGCGAAAATTGGTCATCGTCTTGTTCTTGAACTCAGGTTTTCAGATCGTGGTCAATTCCTATGCATGATTTGCGCATTTATTGAACAGCCTGCCTACCACTCTCGCTACTTGCCACCAATTCGATGTTTGCCCCACCAAATCGCGTAGTTTCATCATTATTAACATTATCAATGCAAAATTAGCTCAAAAATTTATATGCATTTGTGTTTTCTAGGGCCGCTATCAGACTTCTTGTGGCCGAAGGTAGAGTTCGGCTGTGAGGCCCCCTCTCACGAAGAGAAATAGCGTTTGAAATTTCACTAATCCAAGGCCCCTGGCCCGGGGCAGTCCTCCTTGGTCTGCCCCATCTGCCCCTTCTACCACCCAGTGAGGGGCCCTGGTGATTTCTATGCTTAGGATCTCAACATTCCTAATCCTGAAAATATAGCAACACCTATGGAAATTTATGAGAGATCACTTCTCTAAATATATTAAGCTGAGCATCAGGATAAGAAGTGTTTTTTTTCAGTTTTATTTTGCCTTTAAGAATGGTCCTGGTCGGTGGCGTAACTTTGGGGAGGATTGATGGGGGATAGTTATCGTAAATGACCGTAAATAGTAACTTTAAGAAGTAATACATGTCGTTATATTATTTTAGGAAGATATTTTTAAAGAGAATTTTTATTCGTGTGAATATTTTTATTCCTTTTTATTTATTTCACGCTAAATTTATTACATATTTCTACGTTTTTTCCATGTCCTAATTGTCACATAATTCAATTAATAACTTACTTTATATAAATATTTTTTGTTTAATCGCTGAAATGGAAACTTGCGTGAGCGAGGAACATTAGAGCAGTAGAATGTCGATCCCAAGTTAATAACCCGTTCAATGTAAACCATTCGGGGCCGTCCATTGCCCTTCTTCACGCCCACCTGTCCCTCTGCGCGATCGTCCTCATCAGCATATCCTGCAGGGGCGGCCCGGGGCGATTGGGGACGGGGGCTCATGATGTGGCCCTCCTTTCAGGGGTATTAGGGATTTTTTCCCCGAAAATATTTATGATACCACATACCTGACATTAGATTTTGGTGCTATTGTGAATAAATGTTAATTCAAAAATATCACAATTTTGTAAGGAAAATACTATGAAATGTGAGAATTTCAGAGCTTATAAAAGAAAAAAATTACAATGGTTTTATCATCTATTAAGTGAATTTGTTCCTTGACACAGCACCGAAATCTAAAAATCCTTAAAAATAAGCTTTGTGAATGACCCTTTCAAAGAAGCATCATATTCTCTTTTACTATTCGACGCCTTTATTTTATTATTAACTTTTATATAATTTTATTACTCTGAGAATATTGTAAATAAAGCAACCAATGAAAACGTAGAATTTTATAATTGTAAAAAATATTTTGGCCCAAGTAATGTAATTTTTTATTACGACTTTCATATACGCTTCGCGATTTACGCGAGCGTTGTGGGGGTTCCCTAAGTTCGTGGCCCTCGGCGATCGCCGACCGGCCGACCTGCGGACAGACCGCCCTTGATATCATGATGCGGCGAACTAAGTTGTCCCATGCTCTTTCGGTTTTTAGAAGACTTTTTCTTCTCTGCAATTATCCTTATTTCTTACTCAGTCGATCCATTTTATCGTTCTCCAGTAGAACCTCATTTCGGATGCTTCCACTCTTGACTTCTCCCCTGCTGTCAACGTCCAAGCCTCGTTCCCATGCAGAAAAGAGCCCCTTATCGTTGGCTAAGTTCTAACAACACGTATCTTTAAAATAGCAACTTTCAGGAGAGCAAAAAAACGATTTCCAATTGTATGCTAAAATGAAAAACCAAAAATTCATGAAACTGAAAAATATGTATACATTTGCCAAAAAAGAGTGGTTTTTGTTTGAATTTTACTTTTTAATTTTATTACACTATGTTAAAGATACCTATGTCGAACCGGACAAATTTTGAGATGCGTTTGATTTTTAGAACTACGTTTTCCCCTAAGTGTCGTCTATTGAGTAAGTGAACCTTTTTCTTACATGTCTGCTTGTATTATCAAGTGGTAAATTCATCTTTTTTAAATGCTCTTTTCATCTTTTATACTGACCTACTTTCTTTTTTTTTCGTCCCTCGCTGTTCATTGCAAACTTAACACATTGAGGCGGTTTAGCCTTATGGGGTAATACAGTTCCAAATACTCACTAAATGGGTCACCATGTTTCTTATTCGTGCATACATCGAACGTCGAAAATGGGCAATGGCCAATTCTTCAAATATTTTCTGTATTACAAAATCTATGCCTTTGAACAACGTACAAAAAGTACTGATGTGTTTAGCAACACATCACCTCTAGATTTTTCTTACCCGAGATTCACTTGATTATATCCTCTGAAAGCGGGGAAGCATAGTAGGCTTAAATCGAAAAAAGCTGGACAAAACCTCAAAAATGTTTTTTTGAGAAAGGAAGTTGAAAAATGGCACGGTTGTAGGCAATACATTATTACATGTTTCGACTAAAACCATTTTTCATAAGTCATTTTTTCAAACAATAGGCATAGCGTCGAATTTGATCCAATTTCGTAATTAGAAACCTAGATTAATAGCCGAGTACTTAAACAATTATACGACATCCATTGAGTAATAAATTTAATTAGTAGAACAGAGAATGCATATAATGTATTTCTATTCATAAGTTTACGCACGTTAAGGTGTTGGCTTCTGATCCTAGGGGTCCGAATTCAAATACCGGTGAAGGCGGAGATTTTTCCAATATTTCCCGGTGCCTGCTAGAGTACTTAGATGAAGGCACTTGGAGCACAGCACTGCTTTCGTCGGACGGTGTTACAAGTAATAAAACAATTACCATGGATACTACCGTGATAATGTAATCTTACCTTTCCCTCTCTACTCTAGCTGCTCATGGGGGCTGATGTTTTAGCTTTCGTTTTTATTGCATTGACTTCATTACATTATTACATTTAATCTGCTTGAATCAAGGAAGTGCATCTGGTGGCTGGTTTCAAAATTTTTTTGTTGTAAATTATAAAATAAACATGAATTATTACTTAATAATGTGTAACAGCAAACAATATATCAATTCTGTGTTAAGGAAATGGATATGCCCCAAAATTGAGCATTGATCACCGTCTCTCATTTAGAAAATTACAATACACACAGCAAGGTCCTCATCTTAGGATATATTCCTCCTCAAGCCTTTTCAATGAATCGATATCATTAATACTCCTCTTCCGTGATGGCTTGTGATATGACATTCGTCCGAGACGTCAGCGAAAACCACAAATAAACCGCCGTGTACTCATCAGGGACGGTTATTGGTGGATGCGAAGTGCCCGCTGAGTTGCCATGCGACGCTGTCTCCGAGTCTCCTCGCCATTGCTGTCGTAGCCCATGTCATGGTGATGCTGTTTTGTGAGGTGATGTACTTTAATTAATTGGAATTAGTACGCTACATTATGACATTTTTACCCTTGAAAAACTAGTCCTTTTAATAGCCAAGCCTATAAGACTCAGGTCATTGAGGTAATTTACAATATACATTTACTTTCATTGGTGGAGTAAAGGTCCCACTAGTTCTCTTAAGATATTTTCATCTCTACGACAATTGTTTTGTAGTCACACGAAAATTTTCATGAAATAATTCGTAATTTATTTGGCGATAGATGCTCTCAAAGAAAAGGTTTAGTGATTTGAGAAGTGCAGATGGACAAAATGCTTCTGAAGGAGGGTAGAAGGAGATAAATGCATGATGCCTAAATGGCGCATTATTGATAGTTGGAATTTGAAGTATTTCATTGATTTTGCCCAGGTGAGGAAGAAATTTTATTTCAGAAACACGCGAAAAATATCTCTGCATTCTCTTTGGATTTTCACCGCGTGAGATCGAAGGTGAACTTTGGACCTGAAGACGCTGACTACAATGTCAGCGAAACTGTTGTCGCCAAAAGCAAACGTAGGTGGTGAAAACCCAAAGAGAATGCAGAGATTATCTGGTCAACGCTTCAAAAATCTTCGAAATATGCGAAAGAAACTCAACCTCGATGATTATGTGAATGCTTGAGACACCTTGCTTGAGATTCTAAAATTTGATTTACGTTGAAGAAGGAAAAATGAAATATTACTTCAAACATGTGAAAGGAAGGTTCTCTAAATTTAAAGGTTACATATCGATAAGAGCTTAGAAGGTATGGGCGTCAGAGAAGACTATTTGAAATTAGACTTTGATTGAATTTTTTTCCTCATCCGTCAGCCTTCCGATCACCTGCTGATTCCACGAGCACGAGACCGACTTAGCGCTGTCCCCTAGACCGTCGCGAGCTGCGCTCTTCAAGACTTTGGTCACCGATTTCCTCTCGGCTGGTAGACTCGGAATCCGTAGCAGGTCCGCTTTGGTGGCCACGGAGTCGGATGGAGGACCTGGGAAACATAAAAGGAAGATCAGTGGCGCTGCGTCCGTCAGACATTTTGGTTCTTTTGGATGGCAATTTTCACGAATATCACAAAATAGGAATAAATATGTTGTCACCCACAGCGCATTTAAATGGGTTTATAATAGTCACGGCGCTGACGGACAAACTGATCCGAGTTATATGAAGAAATAAGGAATTATTGGGGATATTAACGGAAATTTATATACTCGATTATCACTGATACTCGAAAATTTTCAATGCTATTCTTCGCAATCGAAAACAGAATACTGCAAAATATATGTTAAAAAAGTGGATTGCCTTGCACTCATAACCGCGCCGCGGACATTATTGAGAACCGAATGAAATGCGACAGAGGAGGCGTAGGAATTCAGGCCTCCTCTATGCTTTCTCCTTGGCATTTCCAATCGCCGGCGTGGTGCCCTATGCATTAGCCTGCTCTTAACGAAAGTCGCCAATGGGACCACGGCTTAACGTCCCATCCGACGGACCGAGTGTTGCGCTTGAAAATGTCCTCCATACAACTTTCGATCAGGGATCGGGAAAGCTCTGAAAATCTATCACAAAAACGGGACTTGAACGACACGATTGATGCAATGAAGCTTATCATTGAAGTGTTCGTATAAAGGAAGGACGGCACAGGTATACCAAAAATGATTTGTTCGTACTCCTAAATGAAGAGTTGAAAGAAAATTAAAAGCTTACCAAAAGTGGCTAAATTTAGCAGCAAGTGCCCATATTGGGGGCATGAAAACAGAGTGAGCAATATTTTTGTTGTCCATATTTCATAAGTTTTCAGAAAGACAGATCAAATCATATTTCAATGGCTCAAGTATTGACATACCTTGTTCTTTGCAGATAATCTAGAAATCTAATAAACTATTTTATTTAATAAATTTTTAATTGACTGTGCCTATATATTAGACGGATTAAATATGACAACCAGAAACAAGGAAAAAAAACGGATGCCACAAAAGTCACCAAGAAAACCATAAAAATTCAGGCGATACTTCAAAATAGGAAAAAATGAACGATGTACTGGGATCAAAAAGTTGTTTTGAATGTGGATTTCAAGTTTCTATTGGGGGTGTATTATTGATTCGGATGTAAGTTAAGCACATGGGACATTTTATTTGAGTTGCACCTTCAAATCTATGTATAATAATTGAATAAGGATTTAATCTGAAAAAAATTATCCAATATACCTTCTTTGAATAATGCTCCTCCGTAGTGTTTATGATTGGCAAGTGGATTCATAAACACTTTTAACGAAATGTGTATATTTGTAAAAGTACCTTGACGCAATAAAATTAACATAACGGATCACTCTGCAACTATTTGCCGTGAAGCAAAACCTTTATTAGTTGACTACGTAAACTACGAGCGTGTATGACGTCGCGAAATGAATGTCGGGTCTTTTTGTGTTGAGGGTGGCGCCCCGAGTCGCGCGCCGATATTTTGCCTCCCCCCCTAAATTTCATCCACAATCCTGAGGACTCTTTCTCACCCTGACCACTGGCTCCACCCAACGACGCACTTCCCGACCGCCTTCGTCATGCAGTCGAACTGAAAATCAGGCCAACAATTTTGACTCTACCTCGGGCTATATGTGCATGACAACCTCCCCCCATATACTTAGTGATTCCCCGCCCTCTCATGGCTGCAAGTAAGGAGCAATGCGTCACTTAAGATTTTCCCCTTCAGTCCTCATTCCTTCCCAGTAGTTTGAGTCTCACAGCGGTTTGGTTAGTGCTAAGATGTGGACGTTTGTTGCTGAAGAGTACTGGTGAGTATTATTCTCGTATATAACCAATTCCTCCATGCTATTTCTACTTATTTCATCTTAATTTTAGTGCAAGAATGCAGTGTTCTTAGGCAGTAGGATTTAGTCAAAATTAATGAAGTTCTTGTACCCGTATTCTGTTTAGACTTCTATCTTTCGTAACTGCTATAAAAATCTGGTTCCATCAGCAATGTCTCGTGACGAAATGTATTACCACGTACGTGTTACTGTATGGATGAATGGAATTTGGTTCACATATTCGCATATGTTTGGTTCAATTACAACTTTTCAGAAGTGTGCGTGAACTTGTACCAGATACAGAGTCATGAAACAAGACCTAATTGCCTAATGGCTCAAATTGGTGGACATAGCAGGCATTTCCGCTGTGACAATTCCTTCTTGTCATTCGGATAGGAGTATGGTGTCATCAGTACTATTTTTGTGCTGTAGCTTAAGAGCATTTTCTTATTATTTACAGTTTACGAGAGGTGGTGTGAATAATTCAATTAATCGATTGAATGAAGGTGCATGGCTAAAATCAAGCTTTCAACCACCCCAACGAAGGCTTCGGGTCAACCGTTGGAGTGTTGTCATCGGTCATGTTGCTAGCAGTATGCATGTGTCAAGGAAATAATGTGAAGCTTCCTTCTGTGTTAGTGAACTGCATGAGCGAGTGTTCATCCAGCTATACAGTGAAGTGAAAGTGTCAATGGTTCATCTAAAAATTTGTGGTCTGTTGTGTGATCAGTGTGAAGTGTTAGTGTATGTATGTATTTTGAAGAGTCGTTATTTTAAAGCTGAGCTCTACCGCCGATGGCCCTGGCAGCAAATGAATGGTAGGGATTCTTCTCCTCTTTCAGTTTGACTCAATATGAAAACTCTTTGCAGATAATCATGATGATGATGCATGATGAATCTAGTGTTTTTTGTGATATATTGCGAGATTAGCTCGTTGGGTATTAAATGCTATTTATACATTATAACAATTACGCTATTTATGTCCTGGAGTGCTAATAGTGCAGGATAATTTTAATATCTTGTAACCCGGAAACTAATTTTCACTGGCTCGACTTTTTGATTTGCGATGCGAAGCATAGTGAACTTACCAATGTTCTAATGCATAAGTTTTAAGGTTCAGCAGTCATGTGTAATGAGTTTAAATATTTTGATCAAAGTGCCAACAACATGCGGATATAATTGTCAAGGAAGTATGTATTTAGTAAAATTTTAGAGTAAAAAGTGACACTCTGAAGAACAACAGACTCGCCAATTGGGAGTGTTGGGTTAGAGAGAGAACGTTTTTGGTTGGGGGAAGTGGATTAACTTATTTCCGCCTTCCCAATTCTCTGTCGATACATGAATGTGCCACCCTACGTGAAGCAGTGACCGCGGCGGACGGGACTCCATTTGACCGTTTATTTCTCCTATGTCATCCACTCTGGTGAAATCCTGGCTGGATAATTTTCGAGTCGTTTTCCTGTGTCTCTCCTGAATGACATGACTTAAAAGGACGTGCCTCTACCTCTCGACCGAATACATCTTCTTAATTATGTTTATATTCGTGGCCATATATCTTTCTTGGCACATAACTTGCTAAAATATAAAGCTTATTTTTTGCATTTTTGAGGGTAAATATCTTCAACCGATCTTTAAAATGCTGTTTAAATTTTAGACGCTCAGGTGGTAAATCAAGATTTCTGCATATTTAGCGATTAATTTTTTTATTCAAGATAATCCCTTCCCCGTACTTTTTCTTCGTCACGTAGTCCACGGAAAAATATAATCTGTTTGGTAGCTGGAGTAAAACCCGAGCCCTTTGCTGTGTATTTCTCCTAATCATCGTTATTTATGTGTGAATATTCAAGTATATTGACAAAATATTTAGTCAGATTTAATCATGCTTAAGGGTTGCGAGGAGAACGAATGGTGTTCCTTCAACTTTTGATAAGGAATCCTCACTGGCCAAGTCTGAATTACACATCCAGAAATATTCACAGTTAGACATGATGAAACATACTGTTGCAGAAACGTGTTGATTTAAATCCATGAAATAGTTCAGTTAGTAGTTAGCAATTGACAATCACTCAAGTAGAGGCGACCAAGGTATGAACTTAGCGAGTGCTGAAGCTGAAATTTATAGAATTATTTCTAGACTGCTTTTTCTTGCGGCACGCAACTAACGCACACTATTACACTTAATTGCTGTGATCTCAGACCGTCTCATAGGCATACCGCTTATTAGCTCATAAAGTGCGCCATTAACTGTTACTGACAATGGTTATATTCGGAAGAAAGGTTAATTGCAACTTGCTATCATTTTTGACATGTTTAAACCTACTGAAGATGCCATTTTCTTTAATTGAATGAATTATAAAATAAATTTAATAGACTATTATGAATTTATATAATGCAAAGTTATTAATTCATATGATTGAATTATAACGATATTGCTTATCTCGAGTAAGATTCGACGATGAAAACAAAAAATTGTGGATGTCTTCACGAAAAGAAAATCAATCCTAGCAGTCCGTTCATATATTTTTCATCGAGGTTGCTGGTTTCGCGGGTGAATAATATCTTTCCGATGGTTAATTAGGCTACAGTGTCTGTTGGAGAACTTGCCAGTATTTTCCGTAAGCGACGAATACGACCCTTGAATTGAAATTAATAATGCTCAATGTTATTTTCCTTCAATTTTAAGGTTTTCAAATGTCAGTAAATATGATAAATGTATGACCATGAAGTGAATTGTTAAGGGGAGAATTTCTATGCACTAATGAAAACACAATTGTACTAATCGCATAATGGTAATGTCATTATCGCTCATGAAGTACAATATATCTATTCAATGGCTATCTTCGCTATTCATTCGTTTGCAATTATTTTACGTGATTAGCTACTTGAGTGACATGTTTATGCCTGAGTGCAAAATTACAACCTTTGTTCACTTAGACATTAAAAATTCATGTTCTCACTTACCTCAGTCAATACCGCTGTTTTTTCTTATTTGTAGTTCTGTAGATAGCTCATAGATACTGCTCTCCAGTATCATTCCCCGGAATGAGACTGTGACTTCAACGACCGAAGGACCGGCTGAAAAAGACTAAAAAAAATAATTTATAAATTTAAAACTTGCAAAAATGTGATTCTATCAAAACGACGGTTTGTGAAGGACTGGGGTGTGTTGTGTTATCTTCGTGAGCAGGGGGGAAGGGGAGGTGCTTAATTGGAGACGACAGTTGAATGCAGACCGTTAGTATTGCAATGTATTGTTTTTCGTAAATCGATGATGTGTTCTTCAAACGTACCTTCTGACCTTCGGAGACGACTAGAAAATTCTGGAACATTGATCACGTGTGTCATGACCGTTGGCTCTTAAAGATTTTTCGCGCTATTTTTGTGTAACATCGCCAACTTGAGATCAAATCCTATTGGTTAAGCGTAGCATTGGTTCTCCGCGGGAAATATTTTTTATTCATAATATATAGTATATCAACGTATTTAATAATGTATATTACTAGATAAAATTTCAAATCACCCAATATCAACGATCTTTAGCGTTTTATACATATTTCGTTGCCTTAAAAAGAAATCGTATAAAAATTATCGTGACGTCACAGGAATACGTCACAGGGCTGACTCAGTGTCAGAAGTACCCCTCCCTCAGTTCCTGGACTGCACTTCGCGGCGAGATCTCTTGGGGTTAAGAGGTGAGTACCTGAACTATTCTTTTGCCGATATTAGGCATTTTTGTATGATTTTTGAAGCAACTCTCTGATGTAGAGAATAATTCACGAACACTATTGATTCAACTTTATTAAGTAATCGTGATCATAGCAACAATTATTTTGAAGGAAACATTTTTTACGCCATCCGTCTTCCGTTCCAACTTTTAATACCATGTGAGGAATGTGCCTCTAGGTTAACATTAATGTCAGAGTAGTTTGTTTAAGGAACGCTGGTGATAGGAAAATATACCCTTCGATGACAATCGTCCTGGTTTTCCTCTCAACCCTGTTAATTTATTATGGTAATAATTTTTTTTATGAAAAGTATTTCGGCAATGGAAGATATGCCCCACTTGATATGCCAAAGCGATTTTATGTGACGAATTCCCGATTGCCATAATTGTGTGATCCCCTTTTGCGTGACTATGTATTCGTTTACGAGTGTTATATGTGTAACTTTTGAAAATTGGATTTCGCTATGGAGTGCGAGTATTTGAAATGAGTTACCTGCGAGTAGTTTTAGCTTTGCATTGATCTTGTGTCTAATAACATCGAAGATAACGGTTCGAATACAGAAGTAATGATTCTAACGGCAATACTGTGGATTACTTTCAGTACTTTAGTATTTTATCGCTGTGACTGTAATTTTAAGGTATTAACAGTAGGCGAGGATACGTGAGACAGTTTCGTTATTGATTATGAGAGAACTTGAAATTGCATAGTGTACCTATTCATGTTTGCTTTAAAGATTTTTTCTTATCGGTACCTTAATGGCGAGTTATTCCACATATTAATGGTTTCATAGAGGCTTTTATAGTCCTTAGTATTTAAACTTCGTAAGTTACTACAGAGTGCTCTCATTAAGATATTTGGTGACACTTCGAAACCTCTATGAAATAATAAGGCCTCGGTGGCGGTGGGGTAACGTTCTCGCCTGTCAAACAAGAGGTCGCGGGTTCGAGTCCCGCCTGGGTAGGTTTCCCCGGTCCAGGGCATGGTCGTTTGTGTACGTTTACTTGTTACGTTTGTTGAACACCCCGGTGTAAAATGGGCAGTAAGAGCTGTATCCGGTGGTTTGAGAATAAAATAAAATAAGACCTAACATTTTGACGGGGATGTAAAGTAAGAGAACATTGGCGATCATAATTGGATTTACAGCACTTCATTTGGCATTTTCTTTTTTACACTCAGCTCTGAGGTCGTTAGTATCATAATTTGTTGTAATCTCTAATCTCACCATCACCTTGAGTTATGTGTTATGTTAGCTGTATAATTTTAGGGCGTAATTATATTGCCAACCTTAAATGCGAAATTTTTCTTTTCAGGTGAACGAGTAAAATGGGGATAGCGAATCAATTCCGTGAAACGGGTGGGGTCAAATGGGGGAACGCGATGAGGTTTCGAGGAAGAAGAAGCATTCGGGGAAATGGTGAGTTAATATAATTCACTTTATTATTTAATATGTCTTTGAATATTCCCATATTTAGATCTTTTTTATCTTTGTCTCTCTTCATTGCTAGAGGCAAACGAAATACTGTGAGTTACGGAAATTATAACGTATTATGTGACAATTCTTATCATTGTATCTAATAATATACTATTTTTTGATGCTCCGAAAACCCTGATTTTACGTTTTTGACCCTTGGTGACTATTATGCCCTCGAAGGCCGCTAGGAGGAATGAAAAATGTTATTAGTTTACGTATCTCACGTAAATTTTGAGAGATAGCACTTAATATTTAATGATGCCACGTTGAGAGAGATGGAATATCTTAAATACTCATTTAAATAATTCTTAATATGCGATATCCGAGGTATTACTTTTCGTCTCCCACCGTACACTTGTCCATCTAGTATTGCCTTCTTCAGGTAATCATAATAAGTTCTCCAGGATACATTCGTTTATCGTGGTCTGCGTTCTGCTTGCTCGGATATCCATTTAATTTTCTTATAGTCGAATAGCTATCAGTTTCTGCACCAATGTCATTGCCCAGGACCATGGTAAAGAATGCTCAAATATCAAGTTGTGATGAGTTGTCTCCTTACTTTATGCTCTAATTTCCTGCTCATATAAGTGAGGTGATGCTTTATTTTTCTGAGAAGTTCTCTTCGCCTGGGCTAGCCTACTGATTATTTCTTTCATGCTTCTTCCGCCGCCGGTTTTTCTACTTCCCAAATATTAAATTAGTCGACTTCTTCCAACGCTTGTTTCCCTAAGTTTATGCTTTTCTTGGCTTCCTGTCGCTTGCTACATTCTATTCTTGTATAGTGATTTTCAGATTGCTTAGGTCATTGTCCTACCCATCTTCACTTTAATGTTTTAAAATTTTGCAATGCTCTGCTTAAGTTTCCTCGTGGATATTCATGCCATGGAGATTCCGGGATTTTCTTTGATTTAATCGGTCCTATTTTAGTTCTGAGCTGATGAAATTACAGGAGAAATAATTCGACGCCTTGACGCAATCCGTATCTAATTCTTGATTTTCCATATATGTGTACACATTTTATCACGCCTACGTGTTTAGGAAAATAAATTGTGGATGATTCACCTGTCATTGATAAGTACACCTACTTATTTCAGAATAGGAAGCATTGAATTCAAACCCACGCTAGTTATGCGTCATATTATAACTCGATATCTATTTAAATTGCTTTTGTACTTGATCGTCCTCCATCTCATATAGATATTCAAACCATCTCTTCACATTGTATCAATTATCGGTCACGAGTTCTCCGTTGTGTCACTATCGGTATACATTTTACGCTTTTTATTTGAAGTTTTTCAAGTTCCTTCCCCAAACGGGCCTCTACTTTTCCACGTACACGATGTTTTTATATTCCTAGACCACGTTTCACTGGCCCGTCTGGCTTTATGACAAATGCCGTTCCCTATTTCAATTATTATTGTACTTTAGTGTGCCTTTAATGAGATTAAAGACTTTCTGCGTGATCCAACCTTATGATTTCCTTCTATCAAGAACTTCTTCAGTTGTTTTCGTTTGCTCACTGATCAAGATTTTCTGACTCTCTTCCTCTCTGACTCTCTTTCTCGGTCAGATATGATGCTAGATTATTCTGCACTGCTTACCGAAATTACACTTTCCTAAATCATTCTACTTGGAAAATGCTTTCCACCGCTTCGTTTTTTAAATTTTGGGTAACATGACTTCGCTATTTAGTTATGACCTCTGTGGTTACATACCCTAGGGTAGCTCATGTCGTCGTTTTCCTAGTTTCTGAATCTGTTGTTGGTAGAATTCGATCAATTTAGAATCCTCTCATGTATGTTGGTGTTTCCCTCGTGCAGATTTTACGGCTGTTACAATTTAATGTTGATTTAGCAACGACTAGATTTTGATCTGTGTTAGTCTTTCATTTTGGTTACAATATTCTTGCTTTCGGGAAATTCTCCAGGCATGACCTTTGCCGATGATGTATTCACTTTCTGGGAGAATATTTACATTTTATTCATCTCTTCCTTGCTCTATTACTTCTTTTTTTTCTTGACCTATTCCGCTTCTGCATTTTTTATAAAATCTTTTGTATGCTTACAAACCTTCTGAGCTGCAGTAATTATGGGTTTTGGTTTATATCTCAGCCATTACCAACCTATCATTAAATTGTAAGTGGTCTTCTAATCTGCGCTCTTTCTTATCACTATCCCCACTTCATTGTTACCTTTGAGCGATCCTGAGTGTATTTTTCCGTAGCATCCATTCCATAAGTTTCCCACTTCATGCCATTTCCTTTCGCTTATTCTTAATACGTCGAGGATCATTCTTCATATCTCCACCCACAAAGCGATAAAACGTTACATCTTTTAGAAAATTTATCGCACTTGATGGATGTACTCGCTCTTGTAGTCCCCGCATCGAATTTCGAATTGGTGACTATCTTTCTTTAACTTAATTATATTTTACTCCAGATGTTGTGTGAATCATGTTTGTAATGAATACACTGGATGTTAATTATTGGGATAACTGTGGTAGCTACCCCTGCCCTTCCACATTGCATTAATAATGCCAGAAAATTGATATTACGACGCCCGCAATGAAAAATGTGTGGCTCCTTTGATAATTTCAGCTTGCGCCTTTTCACATATGAAAAAGAGCTGCTATTTCCTCCCTCTTGTGAAGGAAGGGATATCAGGTGTTGACTCATATTGCGAGTAATTTTAAATAGCATAATATTCGACTGAAACACGGCAAAGAAATCACAAGCTGCAACAAATATCAATAGTCAGCCGTGTGCTTTGTTTTCAAGAATAATTTTTCAGTTTTTCACGATTTTTCCCTTTTTTCCTAACAACCGTAATTGTGCTAACACTGCTACATCTGATGATGACACACTAATGCGGTGTAACTACGTTAAGGTATATATAATTATTCTACCTAATTTCAAGGTTAAAGTAGTATATTACGGATTGATTTTAGCAAATGCGAGGATATTAGGAGAAAGTTTCAGAGCTCCATCGTTAGGAGCAACTGACTAACTTTTAAAAAAATTAAAAAAAGCCTTATGTAATAAGTCACATAAGGGTGTATGCCGTGTGTCGTACTGGAGATTTCCCCGACGTTTCGCGACCGACTGCTGGTCACTACTTCAAGGTAATAATGCTGGAATTGGTTTTTCCTGCATTTTTTATATTTCTGGTGGGAGGGAGGTATGAGGAGTTGTGGTAGGAGTATGGTTGTCCTTGTATTTCTTTATTTCTATGGGTTCGCGGATGAGTCGGGCTTTAAAATGTTTTATCCTCGCGATGACTCTTGATTTTTCGAAGTCGATCGCAAGTACGGTGGCTTCGTGCTCCGCTACGGCTGACTTTGAAGAGTAACCCAGTCGAATGGCCCGCTTGTGCTCTTCTCTACGAGTTTTGACCGTTCGTCCCATTTCCCCGATGTACTTCTTCTCGCACGATCGACAAGGGATTTCGTATACTCATTCAATTTGAAGCGGCGTCTTATCGTTGGCATTTCCCAGAAGGTGTCGTACTTGAGCGTGTGGTTTAAAAATGGCTTTAATGTCAAATTTCCGGAGGATGTTACCGACCTTATCCGTCGTTCCCTTCACGTATGGGAGGAAGGCTTTCTTTTGGCTAATGATGTCTTCTGTCTTGGGAATTGTTCCTATTGTCCTTGTTGATCACATTTGTTAAATTGCGGGAAATAGCTCCATTGTCGTAACCATTAAGACGTAAGATGGATTTCAGCTTAATAATTTCTGAAGATAGATTCTTCGGGTCACTCAGCCGGATCGAACGTTCAATTAGAGAGGTCATTACAGCGTTTAATTGAGCAGGGTGGCGATGAGAACTGGCATGGAGATATCGTTTGTTGACGTCGGTTTTCTATACACGGCGTAGCCTAGGCTTCCGTTGTCATTCTTCTTCACCAAGACGTCGAGAAAAGGCACTTTTCCCGATTCTTCTATCTCCATAGTGAAAGAGAAAGTGATGTAGCTCTGAACCATGTTTTTTAAAAGGGTGAGTGGGAACTACATTTTTGTTGTTAGGATTTTTGTTTATGAAGATTTTGTTTTTTGGAATCGGTTATTTCGAAAAGAGATGCTCTCGTGGAAACTTAATGTAAATACCTCGGAGGAGTGAAAAATGGCCTTTGCGTGAGATTAACAAATAAAAATGATGGAATATTTGTAGATAAAATCAAATAATTTAGGGAATAGATGATCAATTTTAAAATGTGAGACTGTTTAACTGTTGCTGCATTTATCTTTTTTAGGATGAAGTTATCAAAACGTATTCATGATGCTAATTTCCCTTGTTAGTTTTATGGAATTTGATGTCTGATGTATTTCGCTATTTCTGCTTGTCCGGATGTTGCTCGTGCTGTTAGTTATTTTCCCAATATAATTCACCTGATTATTTAGGGTGAAAGTTTACATATACCAATTTATATTTACTTGGTTCTCAGAGGTTAGTGAGGTTAGCACACTTACTGGAAGGAAAGCATTGGTAGTTTCAATCACGTAACTTCCAAAAGTTTTTCGTGACAAACTGCTCTTGATTACTATGATTATAGACGGAATTACAATATTTTCTCATACTCTAGGGTAATTAAAATAAAGACTGTGATTAATTTTTCATCACTGAGCACGATTTTTTTTTTAATTTGACGACATCTTTGCTGCCAGCAGAGGGTGCCTCTTTAAGAATGACTTTACTCAGTCATCGCAAAATTGAACATTGTTATAAAAACATTGCACAGTCTTTCCTTGCCAGGTGAGGTTTAATTTAAACGGCCAATCTCAAATCAATTTCATCAAGCTGAGAATCGTAATCGCAAATTTGTCGATATGACATGTAAAAGCTAATTCTCCTTCCTACGGAAAAACTTTAGGGTGACTAGGGGAACTTGAAAATGCAATCTTCAACTGTATTTAATAGTGCTTCGGGGTATTTTGAAATAATCGGCAGCATACCTTTGTGTCATTTCACCAAATATGATGGTTTCTAAACACTTTTGAAGGTGTTTTCTACTGTAGTCAGCATATTTTCGGCTCCCAGGAAGACGTTTGTAGATGAAGGGCATCCTAACAAAGCTAAAAACCAACACATGCTATAGAAATTTCCCCATTACACATTTTGCAAGCTATAAATAGAAACCTACGACCTAAAGGGAATGGGCTCGTTAAAGTACGACCCAACGATCGGTACTACCCCTAGCGGGACTGTCAGGAATAATATATATTTTTTAGTGTACGGCCAGGTTCACTTGCTTAAGGATGGTATATGTGTTGTTACTCTGGTAGTAATAGAAATAGAATAGAAATGCTTCGAATTTCTGCCAGATGTGGTTTATCCAAAAACATCTAGTATTTTATTGTCTCAAATGCTTTTTTATAACTACTTATACATACAGCAGCAATTTATTTATTACATTTGATGGACTGGAAAATCGGGGTGATAGAGATTTTCAAGCGTCCTGTGTACTTTTACCTATCCTAATACGAGGTTCGTTCTATAAGTCCTTAGAATTTTCGAAAAATTGCTCTCTTAGTTTCCAAAATTAGTGTTAGTCAGAAATTAGCACTTGTGGCTCGTGAGCACTTGATGTTTGAGCTGTATCCATCTCATAGTTTCTTTTTTGTTACCGATTGTAGAGAACAACTATTGCTTACAAAAAATTATAGAGCTGAAAGTAGACTAAAATCAAACATATATAATAATTGAACCATTACAATTTGTTTTTATACCTTTTTCTAAAGACTTATTGAACGACCCTCGTCCTACTGACTGTCACAGAACTACTTCCTTTTCCGGAAAATTACCAGTATTCTTTTTACAAGTGTTTCAAGTACGTTAGAATAAATTTAGAGCAAAGAAATCGGACGGTAATTGTGAATACCACGTAGTTCGATTTTTTTGTGAACGGAAACAATTATTTCTTGCTTTAAGAATGCAGGGCACCTTACATTTGGTAAGCTTTGATTGAAGAAATGAAAGATTACATCTGCAATGTCTCATATGATAATTTTGTCATACCAGCATTATTTGATCTGGGCGGGCAGCTTTTGTAAAGATTAGCTATTGGTCATTTTTAATATATCAGGCGTGTGACTGGTTCCAAAAAGGAGTTCAGGCTTAGATGATTTTTACTATTTGATGAATATTTTTACGTGCTCTTTTCTCAAGCCGTTATTGTTCGGGTTATGACGTATTTTTGAAAACGATTTTTTACGCGTAACTTTGCTCATCGAGGAGTCAGTGATCCAGGGCTTTGATTTTACGGCACATTCATTCCTGACAATACTTAACACTCATTTACACATGTTAACAGTATATTTGAAAATGTAGTAAAAGTTTAGGAAATTTCATGTTCTTAATTCAATTCTTCCCAAGAATGCAGTCGAACATTTTCATTTAATGATTTACGGCAGCAATACTATAGCAAAGTGACATAAGATGGTGTACTTTCGTTTTCTTCGCGAGCAGAAAGATTGGAGATTGGGTTGGACTGGAGAGTGATGCGTTATACCTAAATGCATAAACTTGGCTTGGGGGTCAACAATAACTGTGTTAAGAACCGAGTGATTACATGACCTGAATAGGTAACTCATTGTCTAGTAATTCTGGTTCCTTCATTTATTGAGGTAGTCAAGCCACATGAACTCATGAGATTTGTAAACTGCTTGGAATCGCAGCTGGGCATTAGTAACTGAACATTCATATCACCGACCGTTACTAATTTTTTAGATATGACTCTTGATTAGGGTTCAAAAATGTAAAACAAATTGATCGATAGAAATTTTTTATCCCTGTAGACGACAAAGAGATCAAATATACAAAACTTGCTTGAAACACTGATCAACAGTAGGGCTTATATGACAGGGCTCAGTACGGTTGTTATATCTTGTCTTATAAACGGTAAAACACCTCTTGCTCTTTCAAAGGTATTATAATTTCCATAAGATTAGTACCTACCCACTCACTGTATATAATTTAATCAGATTATATTTATATTTCATTCAAAGCTATAATATCCGGCAACTGTGACATGCTATTGAAATGTGAAAATAGGTAATTAAAATTGCGTCTAACACTTCGGATATTTTGATGGAAGATCAATCGGGAATTATTCCATTGAAGTCATTTACAGTTATATTTACATCCATAACTTTGGCTTATTGTCTAGATATGCCTTCTATACCATTGAAGTATGAATCACAACAGCAATGATAAAAGATGTTTTACATCATCCATGATGCTAACTACAATTGTTGGCTCCTTTTCTACTTTTCGCATATAAATTTTACCTCCACGAATCCAAAGATACCTACAGTGCTTATCATTCTGTGCCACGCCACCTTTCTACCTGCACATAAGGGTCTCATTAATGTAAACAAGTATTATCGTTTTCAATAATATGCAGACACCCACCAGACCCATTTTATTGATGGGGCCGTGTTGGTGACCACTTACAGGGTTGGCACTCAATGCAAGCTGCTTCCTATGCCTTTACATCGCCGACGAGGTCGGACGCGGATGAAGCGCGGACGATGTGTGCCTGCTCCCGGATTTCGAGGGTACGGCCTTTGTCCCCGCTATGTTGGGTCCCGATAAGACTTCGCGTAGCTGCGACCGGCATAAAAGGGCAACGAAACGGATATTTGCGTCATTCGTTTTTTTGCGTAGGAAAATATGAGACAAAAATTTGCTGGTTTCGTCTTCCGTGTCAAAAACCTCCCGGGCGAATATTTACTTTGTTAGTAGCGAAAGGGTTAATTAGATGTGGCGCTTAGGAGGGGCGAGGGGGTGAAGCCGATTGTCACCCATTCTCACGTGGGGGACCTTGCAAGTATCACGTATTTTTTCATTAAAAATGATTAAACACTTTTTAAAAATAAATCTATCGATTGAAGGTTAAATTTACGTATTTACACTAAAAATACGCATTCGATTCTGTCGCGATAATAACGCGTGGTTATGGGTCATGGTTTTAAGTTATTGAGTTTTCATTTTACCACTAATATAACCCGGAAAACATAGAAATAAGGTTCACTTGACCTTCACCTTTGTTTCCACTATCAATTTCAACGATTTATGCGAAGAGAGAAAGAAATTTTATATATATATTTACTCTTTTTATTGATAAAAAACGAGTTTCCGTACTAATTTATCCAAAATAAACTAGATAAAGTTAAATCGTGATCTCGGTAGAACAAAGCAACTTTGAATTTCAATTTGTACAAATCCTAAATAGCTGTATAATCTTGCTCGACTTGTAATATACTAACATCGTGTGGTAAATAACTCAAATTTTTTATTTATGTATTTAAATTTTTTGTCTCCCTATTTAAAAGAAATAGTTGATAGGATGTAATATTTCCGAAAATGTTTGTTTGCTACGTATTTCTTTGTTACTGCTTATTATACGAATTCACTAGTGTTGCTAACGTAATCATTAAAGTTATATATTTCTAAGTTAGTTTACATCTTTATACAAACCTTTCACTGGAAAAATCAAGTGGATATAAAGAAATCCTCATTAAAGTGCAATAATTCAATCTGTTTACGAGAGATTTTAATAAGCCTACCCTATTCAATATCACTTTAGCAAGCTCCCTATAAAATAGTCTGATGTTTAAAATTTATTGAGAAAATTTGTGAATTTCTCGAGAATTATTTGGTTGTCCTTCTTTTTAAATAAACAGCCTTTGTTTTAGTATCCATTTCCTCAATTTTTAATGACGGGTATAATAGTTTGAGTCATTCCACATCAATTCCAAAAAGCTTGTCCCTTTGGGTGTCAGACTTTGATGAACTCATGCTTGATAGTTTATAGTTGACGCTGTAGGTCATAACACTATGACATAGACTACCAGTCTATGAGTAAACGTCCATAGACTGGTGTTAGAAATACATAATCAAAGAGCCGCACGGGAGGAAAAGTAAACGTTTGAATATTTTCAAAAAATATCATTCAGGAGTTGATTTATATTTATTTTTGTAATTCTAAGGTAATGAATGAGCCTACACTCTAAAGAATAAAAGCTTCTGCCAATTATGAGATGAATTATTCGAGAAAAGTTGATTAACAATGTTTTAAACATTTAAATATAACAATAACAGGGAAGTGCACTTTATAAATATCTTACTAAGAGTGTCTTCCGAAAGGACTAAGCTCTTGAATAAGCAATAAATAACGGCTCTAAGACTATTTGATATGTAAATATTGGGATTTATATGATTTAAGGCATTTTTTTGTAAAAAAATTGATAACATATTAAAACCACATTTAAAAAATATCTCAGGGTACTTAGTTTGATGTTGATGTAGACCCATGGAGATACCATAATCTGAGTCTCTCGGGACAAATGCTTGTTGAATTAAGGTGGAGTGACCCATATTTAATAATCTGACCCCCGAATTTAATTTAATTTTTTGCTCTCTCCTTAGGTGCAAGTCATCCCCGGACGTGACGGGAAGGATGGAAGGTGGAGCAGGAAGAATGAAGAAGAGAAGAAGACGATGGCCTCGCGGGACATCCAATTCTAATTCCTTTTATGTTGTTCGGAGAGATTTGACGCAAATTTTAATTCACATTTTTGCTTTTTCAATTTCAGAATGAATATTGAAGAATTAGAACACCATTCATCGACACTAGTTGAATGCTGGGAAGAGTGCAGTTTTCCTCGGACGCTGTGCATTGCCGTACATTTTCATCAGGTTTAGATCAGGTTATCTTGAACGTGAAATGGTAAATTAGGGCCGACCTGAACCACACAACTGGAGTTATGAGAGACTCCTGGTGGAAAGTGAATTCACCCTCGATTATCAAAGCACGACCTCTACGTAAAAATGGTACACGAAAGGTAACGTCTCGAAGGAGCAAGTTTAGAAATGTTTCGAAACAGCGCTGAAACAAAGGTACCAGAAAGTGCACTTTTAAGTTATTTGCTACGAATGAGACCGGTACTAGGAGACAAAGAATGCATTCTAAGGTAGGAAATCCATGTGGGCATTTTTGTGTTTGTAGTTTTTTTAAAGGTATTTGGGTGGGTTTTGTACTAACACCATTTATTGCAGGAGTGAAGAATGAACAAAGAAGACGTAGCTGAGGCCCCGAAGATAGAAGACATCGCAGGGGGCCTCGAAGAATGAAGAGAGAAGATAATGCGTGTGTGTATCGGGAATGAGTGGATATTGATAATCCCTCGCATGAACTGAGTGAATTTTTTTGTACTTATTTGTAACATGTCTGTAACTCTTTCCCTTCCGGCCACGAAGATTGAAGACATCAAATTGAGCTCGAAGAACGGCAAGAATCCGGTTGCGTGTGTTTTTTTACCTTTCGTGTGATTTCGTGTGATATTTTTCTGCGTGTGATTATTTATAATTGCCTGTGCTGCGACTATTTGTCCGTTGCGTCGCGTTAGGGCTTGCATGTTAGTGTTTTTCATTTATTTGTTTGTGCATGCACTAATCTTACCTCTTCACAGATTCAAGCCATCACTGGACTTCAAGGAAGGAAGAGTGAAGACTGCACGAAGAAGAGGAGATTGAAGACGCAAGTGTTCATTGAAGAAAGAAGAGGGGCATCGCCAGGAAACGTGTGCGATATTTGCGGCTTAGTTTTGGGCCCTTCTGGCCAGTAAATAAAAATTTGCGTAAGGCTAGGCGTTTATTACGTGCGTTAGTTTTAGTTTTTTTGTGCCGTGGTTTTGCATTACGGATTCCATTGCGTCATACAGGAATGTGGCTGTGGCTGGGTAGGAAATTTATGATTTCCTATCTATGCCATTGTCACGTTCTTGTGTGCTGCTTTGGAGTGAGGCAATCCTCGGAAGGGCTATTTATTTGTGTATGCACTAACCCGCTCTCTCCATAGGTCCGCAAGCCATCGCTGGATGTGAAGAGAAGAATGAAGATTCATCGGAAGAAGAGAAGACGGAAGAGGATAGCATCGCGGGACCAGAATAAGACGACTCCTTAGCTTTGGGCCCTTCTGGCCGATAAACGTAAATTTGCGTAAGGCTAGGCGTTTTTTCCGTGCGTTAGTTTTAGTTTTTTGTGCCGTGGTTTTGCATTACGGATTCCATTGCATCATGCAGGAATGTGGCTGTGGCGAGGTAGGAAATTTATGATATCCTATTGATGCCATTGTCACGTTCTTGTGTGCTGCTTTGGAGTGAGGCAATCCTCGGAAGGGTTATTTATTTGTGCATGCACTAACCCGCTCTTTCCCTAGGTCCGCAAGCCATCGCTGGACATGATGATAAGGAGAAAGAAGACACTAGGAAGAAGATGGGATGGTGTACCTTACCGAGCCGGCTTCTTGCGGCTCTACATGAGTTGCAGCAGATAAGGAGTGGTATGATCTCATAATATTCATTCAAATTTGTTTCATTTTTCCCATATAAATTTTTAAGTTAACGATATTCTTGAGAATGTTCAATTTTGCATTCATTAACGGAACTCAATTGTGCTCATGCTTATACTGAATTTATACTGAACTTCTAATTTACCCATAATGCAATCAAAATTAAGAAATAAACTTAATATCCTCCTCAATTTAGTCTTTGACTACTTGGTTTGATTATTGTAATTGGTACTTAATAACTGGAAGTGATATTTCATTGACCTATATTAACTTTGAATTGATTTTGAAAAGTTGTGAATAAATATTGCAAATATTTTTTTGTGCCAACATTTTTCTGGATGACTCATAATCACGCATCAACGTATTTTCTTTACTGATGTTTTTGAATCAAAATATCACCTCCCTTAACAGTGCCCGCAAAATATTTTCACGTTATGAAGCAGTCTGAATAACTTTTATATATAATTAATTTCTGATTACCTGTTATATCATTACAAATTTTATTCTCCATTAAGAAACAGAATTATTACACTATTTTTTGTCCTGTGAAAGTTTACCCACTTCAAAATCAATCCTTAATTTTCCTGTTTAAACAAAGATAAAATTCCATTTAATTGGAATTATTTTATTATAACAAGTGTAATTTATAGAATTAATTAATTGAATATTATTTGAATTTCTTCTGCAATACGGGAAATTCTATTTTGTGCTCAAAGTTTTTTAAATGTAATTAAAAGGTGAGCCTATTCACTCCTTAACGTCCATGCACCATAAGAAAATTTATTTATTGACTCGGCCATGAAGCCGATTTTCTCGGGCATACTTTGTCTCTTACTGAGTGTTCGTTTTTTTATAATTGCAGAGTTCGTTGGATGGTATTGCGTGAGTTGACTACTCGAGGCCTCGATGAAAGCACGTGCAAAGAGATCGGACGAATACAGCTCGTTGCCGCAGGCAGACGGTAAGATTTTATTCATTCCTCTTCCAAGTTTTGAGTAAAGTTCAGAACCATTATTTTGTGTCACATAGGTACACTATAATTTTTACATTCACTAACCTCGATGATTGTGATGATAATGATTGCGTGAGAATATAAGTGAATATTTTCACTTTTCCAACGCGAAAATGTTTAATTAAACCGCACCCAAAAATTAAGATCTCGCGCTTTTTTTGTAACACTCACAAAACTTACATCCCGCGGATCCCGCGCTGAATCTCAAGGCATTGATTGGTTGACGACGATGATATGCGTTTGCTTTCATATATTTGATTTGAAACTTCATTTCCATTAAATTTGATAATTCGAATGAAGGACAGTTACGGGGATTTTCGTGAATCTATCATAAGTATTTACTTCGCTGTTCTATTTTCTAATTGTAATGTGGAGGTCTATTTCCATATTGGTACTGCTCTTGGTAACTCAGCATCCGTCATGCGCGCTCAAATAATATCTTCCTCGGAGACCCTACCTGAGGGAAACGTGAGATTCTGGTCATATTTTCTTTCTTTTTGAATTTTCCGCGAATTTATGTTCCGAGTATAAGCGACATATTTTAAAAAAGTCGCAACAATAATGTCACAATGATTGATACTCTTTTTTGTTTAATTTTGGGTACTTATTTCCGTTGACGCTTTTTTCCTTGCTATTAAATATTTATTCCGCCAATGGTGTCGGAAAAAATCAGTATATATTTTTCATTTTTTCGGCTGCATTTTTCCGAAGTGATTACTTAGACCTCTGGCTCCATATTTCATGGATGGATTCCATATTTGTAACTTCTGTTTTCGTCTTTTTAAATAATTTCATCGTATTGACTTTTATAATTTCATCATTGTTTTCCATTTCATAAAATAGTACATACATTAAATGTCGAATGGTATATCTTTGCTATCAATTTTTAGTAATACCCATGAAGTCCAAGTAAGTCGTAAAATAAAGTTAACTAAATAACACCTCAGCTCACTGTAATGATTTCCGGGAAAATTTTTAATATTGCCCATTCATATCTTTAAAATGTTTAAATAATAATGAAAATACATTGAAATATCGCTGATTAGATAAGCGTCAATAATTTGGAATTACCCACTCTTGCATTTTTTTAATTTAAAAAATTTCTGGACACTGAAAAATTTAATATTTTCTAAACGTCTTCCTCGAAATGATATTTTTGAGCTGAATGTTATTTTTTAGGTCTCCCCTTTGTTGGATTATGAGATTTTTTTGTTATATTACCACAGGTCAAGCTTGTGGACAACACAGCGATTGCTTTTGGAGACAGCTCTTCAGGTCCATGAAATGGACACCTGAAGGTTACTGCGCCGACAACTGGAGACTTGAGGATTTTATCGTGAAGAAAGGAAGAATGAAAATAGGAAGAAAGAAGACACCGAGCCTGAAGATGGTTGTTTTTTTTTTTGCATTTTTTGTTGCAATTATTGTACAGGGTGTCTGTATATTTTTATTAATGCATGTATTTTTTCCAGCTATAGTTAGGATTTGCGGCAGGAGAGTAGGGATTTTATATTGCGTCCTACCGTCGAGTAGAAATAACTCAGATTAGGTAGGTCTTCGTGTATCGTGGCCACGATTCCGTGTTTAGGCGTTTAATTAATTCAGGCGTATAAAGTAGTATTTAGGTAGGCAGGGCTGTATGAATGGATGAATGTGATTTTATGAATGAGTGAATGGAATATGTTTTTTGAATGAGAGAGTGGAATGTGATTTGATGAATGAGTGAATGGAATGTGATTTTATGAATGAGTGTGTGCTTGTAGTAGTAGTACTAATGGTAGTGTTAGTAGCAATACTGACACTAACTGTCCTTTCCTTTCGCTAAAAATCCCTCCCCACCCTCCCTCCCCCTCAAAATCCAAACTGCTCCCTCTACGTGGGGAGGGGGATAAACAGAGGAAAGTCTATACCAAACAATTGTTGATTTCAATGAATCATTTATGTTATCTCATGCTAGAATTATAGCGCTGGACTTTCCTCTGGCTAAAGCAGTATGGTATCCTAGGGCAATTTCAAATTCTGTATTTGTTCTTTGTGCTTAGCAGGTTTGAAGTGATAAAATATTATCAAATTTTTGGCTTGTATAATTTTGTTCTGTTTGTAATCTCTTCAGTTTTTGTTATTTTTATTCTTTTGTTTGAAATATGCTTCATGGTGACATCACTGATTTATTTTTCATTCTCTTTTTTATTATCTTAGTTGATTTTATCCACCAATTTTTGGTGTTGTTATTTTTATATTTTCTCATTACTATGATATGGTGTATGAATATTACTGTGTTTTTAAGGAATTAAAGTAATTTAAAATGTATTTACTGCGTTTATTCATTTTCAATGTTCTTGATAACGTTGTGTTGTGTAATGGTATATTCTATAAAATTAAATATTAACTTATATTCCCATTTAAGCATATTTTTTGTAGAATACATTTTTGTTCCTCCTTTTTCGTTGGTATTGGGGATTTTTTGTAAATTGCATGATTCAACTGTCTCTATGTGCTAAAATATGACAATAATTTTTCTATCACCGTTGTATATATGTATTAATTTTTGTAAGAATATGCTGAATAAGTGTGAATTATTAAAAATTTGAAGTACTGCGCGTTTTGAATCCCTTTTTTTGCTAGGCTTTTCTTCGATGCTGTTATTATGTGCCCTCAGTCTGAGCTTGTAACCTGCCATCCATGTTAATGGTTTCCGCTTACAGTATCAATATTGTAAGTGTATGTGTGTTTCATTTACTGGTGATAAATTCATAATTATATTTTTACTCCTGGTTTTCAACGTAGTTACACTAGTAAACAGTAGAAATTAGAATATTGTGGACGTATCTAATAATGTGGGTCCATATGTAAAATTTTGCATCTATTAGGTCTCTGAACACCTATTTAGGTAAAGACGTTTCTGAAAAGTAGGTGTAATTACTAAGCTAAAAGTATATTGAAATATTGAAATATGGACGTAAGCTGTTCAATGAAATCATCCCCCCCTCACTGCGCCACTGCTTTTCACGCATATTTCGTCGTTAAAGGTAAATCTGGTTGCAGTGTCGTAGCCAGGAAGTTCGTTTTGGCGGTTCCAAAACCAGGGGGGAAAATTTTTGAAAAAAAAGGGTACTAACACCATGCTAACAAGTTGAAAGTACAGGGTTTTAAACTAACTTTAACACATTTCACAATCGAAAAAATTTCATTTCACGAAGAAATATTTTGCGGTTTGTACGGTCACCATTCTCAGTAAGCCGTGTGGGCCTGGGTGAATTTTTTTAATTATTGCAACCTTACAAATCAATGGTGGGAAATTGTCTTCTTTCAATACACAAATATTGTTCTTCTTACTTAAAATAAAACCAAAAAGGCGAAAATCGCCATTTTAGTATCCTGCATAGCCGCGAGGTGATTTCCGTCCTTTTGGTTTATTTAAAAAAAGAGGAATTATAAAAATTTCCTTACATGAAAAGTTTAGAACTTTTTTCACATATTTCATATGTAACTGCGATATTCATTTTCATCTCCACACCTCGGAAATTGAAATCTACCTTTCGGCCATTTTTCAAATAAAGGTATGGGTAACATTTGATTTTAAAAAGTTATTCGTAATGTGAAGATGTTGCTCTGTCTATAAAAATTACAATGAAAATAACCAATCAAATATTTTTCCCGAGATGAGATGAAGGAGACGACCGTGTCGCTGTTTTCATTGTTGTTCGCGTGGTCCTTTTCACTCTTTCGACCGTAGAAGCTAAATGTTTACGTTTTTTTAATATACTTTTTTTAATTAACAAATCCTTACAACTTGGAGTTTTTCCTGATGCCATTAAATCTGCCAAAGTTGTACCACTATATAAAGGCAAAGGTAGCGAACAGGATATGAATTCTTATCGTCCAATATCCTTACTAAATCAGATAGGGAAACTATTTGAAAATGTCTTCCATAATCGACTTGTATCATTTCTTGAATTTTCCAACCTTTTGTCTGGCTCACAGAATGGTTTTAGGAAAAGCAGATCTACATCTACAGCCACCTATCATTTGGTAAATTTAATACTTTCAAATCTTGATAACAGAATCGAAACCTTGGGGCTATTTTTTGATTTTTCCAAGGCTTTTGACCTAGTCAATCATCAGTTACTCTTGTCCAAATTAGGACACTATGGTATTCGAGGTATCCCTTATAACTGGATAAAATCTTACCTCAGTGCAAGGCATCAACAGGTTATTTTATCAAAGAATGGCACTAATTTTATTTCTCCCAGTAAAGAAGTTACATTAGGCGTACCCCAAGGCTCAGTCCTGGGCCCTATCCTATTTTTACTTTACATTAATGATCTGCCAAAAATTTTGCAGACGGTTCAAGGAGTTGAGCCAATTTTATATGCTGATGATACTAATGTAATTGTATCAGCACCATCGTTAAACAATTTGTCCTTGAGGGCATCTAGAGTTTCTGAACTCCTGTGTGAATGGTGTACACAAAATCTTTTGAAACTCAATCCTGACAAGTCTGGACTTATATACTTTTCCAATAAAAATAAACCCCCTGCTTTATTGACCATTGATCTAGGGGGATCACGCATACCCCAGATTTCTAGTTCCAAGTTTCTCGGAGTTGTTTTAAATAAAAATGTGTCATGGGACGAACATATATGCAATCTTCGTAACAGGTTGAACTCTATTTGCTTCCTTATCAGAAGTATCAGGAAAACTGTAAGCCTTGATATTTTACTCTCAATTTATTACGGAGAATTTTATTCTTTAATTATCTATAGTATTCTGTTCTGGGGTTCTTCCACCCATTCTGATTCAATTTTCAAAGCTCAAAAATGTATAATACGATTAATATGTAATGCTCCTTTTAATGCACCTTGTCTTTCCTTTTTCAAAAGGTTAAATATTTTGACAGTTCCATGCATTTACATTTATGTTGTAAGCATGTTTGCTAAAAGAAATTTATTTAATTATATGTCTAATGACAATGTTCATTCCCACCAAACTAGAGCCTGTAGAGATCTGCATCAAACATATTGCAGGACTTTAAATGCATCCTTGGGGCCTAAATCCATGGGCCTTCTTGTGCTGAACAGGCTCCCTACTGATTTTAAGTACGAAATGGACCCAGTCCTGTTCAAAAGGAAATTAATAACGTTTTTAAGGAAAGAACAGTTTTATTCCGTAAAGGAATTTTTGGGGAAAAAATAATTATATTTAATATGGAATAAATTTTATGTACTTCATTAACTTCTTTTGGTCAAATTATGGTGCCATACACTTGTGTATTTTATCTTATTATTGTCTGCAACATTTATATGTATATGACGTGTCCTATACACTCAACTCATGTATTTTTTACTGTGTTCAGTGTCCGCTGGGCAAATAAAGGTTATTATTATTATTATTATTATTGTTTAAACAATGTTCCACGATTCATTGTTGTAGTTGAATAAACAATTAGTAAGCAGAAATATGACAATACCCTATCAAGCTTCGATAGGATTTTATACTAATGCTTAAAGTTCAGCGTTCTACCTTTTTTGCGACGATAGTAGTTCGAAACGACGAAGGAAACACCTGAACAAATATTTCACCAAAGAAAATTACGACCACGAGAACAACTAGACTATTATTTTACCACAAAAACTAATACCCGATACTAGGTTGTTGTGAAACTACCGTGTTTTTCTCTGTTCCGGGAGCGGCACGATCCGTGAGGGTTCCTCCCGTAGCCCCCTGCTCATGAAAATGAACCCATTGAACCAGTGGGGTGGGGGCCAGATTTGCTCGAGGACCTCTCTCGGTCACCTCGCTCTCCCTTAAAAAATTCAAGAATTTACGAAGCTTGAGGCCGTCAAATGTCGGGCACAACACAAGATAATTCAGTTCGCTGTTCTGAAGAGGGTATAATTAATGCCTAAATCACAACCAGGATCCATGTGACACTACAAATAACAACATGAGCGAAGTTTATGAGAAAACTCTGGAGGAATGCATTTTTCAATAAAACGTTTCCAACAAAAAGTTTGTATTTTTTCCGTAGAACACGATCCTGCAATAAAAAATATGGCTTTCCATTTAAGAAATGGAAGTTACCCCTACTTTGACCTTGAAAATCGACTTCAAGGTCATTTTCAATATCACCATCGTATATCCCCCTGTTAACCCTATAACTTTTATCTGAAAATTTTTTTCTCATTTTGCTCAGATTTCGAGATATTCGGGGTGGGAACTTAAAATGGGACACCCTGTATATGATATATCATACGACTCTTCTAAAATGCTTAAAAACTTAAAATTCACTATTTATAAAATTTACCGAGGCAAGGTCCCGGGTTTGGGCCCCCCAATATTTTTTCTAAGTCGGCACCCCTGGTCACGGGTATTGTGCATTTCAATTTTGCCCAGCCCTGCTTACATAATACTTGAACTGCTCTCAGTAATCATTGCAAGAGAGGCTGTTAACCTCCACCTCACCGTCCTCCTCAAAAACTCGTGCCTCCACATAGTAGGTTGTGCTCGGGCCGCACACGAGCTCAAACGATACATTCGTTTTGATTGTGCATAATTTGCACTCAACCAATGGCAGTCTAAACAAAAGTGTTTAGACTGCCAATGGCGTCCATTAATTAAATTAAAATTTTGTCCAGAGACCTATTCCATTGTTTTGAGTTGAACTCAGTTCAATGTAGGATAGGATGGATGGAAAAAATATGCGTTTTAAAGGTTATCATGTTCTCTGAGTGGTAAAAAACCATTTGCTACGCTAGCAAAATGAAATTACTTTAATATATCAAGGGCCTTTTTTTTAGCTTATTTTGTGATGACTTTATATAAATGCTTTTCTACTGCAAACTTAAAAATTAATTTGAAAATTTCCGTTGTTTGCTTGACATTTATAAACTTCCATTGAGTCAAAATTATATTTACTTACAATTTATCTGTGATTAATTTGATTAAAATATGAGCTGTGGTGATTTTACTCCTCTAAATTAGGTCCTTTCGTGATATAAACAGAAATAAATCATTGATGCCAGAGAATGGAATCGTAAATGAAATCGCGCCTTCTTTCATTTAGCGGAAGTGGTAGTTCAGCAGCACCTGGTGAACAAATTTGGTAACATAAATCAAATGAGTTTTGAAAATTGAAGCAGATGAAAGTAATCATTGACGTGTATTGTTTTTGAAGAGAGATCATGCCGCTTTCCAATAATGTGGGGATAAGTTGATGAAAATACTGTGACACCCGCTGGTACGGCCCTATAATTAGCTGATAATATAAGGGGTGGGTAAGTAATTAAAATTTTACATTGTGACTTGGTGATGTTGACGTGTTATAGTTGTGTATCGGGCGTTATTTTCCTAATATGGAACAGAACGATGGGGTTTCATCATTGGGATATAGCTCGGAATGCATTTAAGTACCCAAGAAAGAATTTTTCATAATGAATGGCATGAGTTTCGACTCAGATGTGTTATTGGTTTCGTAACGTCATGATATGATTATTCTAATATCCGTGTTTATGATTGTCATATTGAATGGTTAAACTTATTGCAATACCTTTGTGATAACATTTGACTTCATTTTCAGGATGAATTATACGTTTCGCGTAATTGTCTGTACAGAATAATAACGACAATGAGAAGAAGTCATGCAGGTGGGTTGTTATGCAGTGTTATTTTTTATTGAAGTTCACCGATTTTACCTTTTTTGCGAACTTAAGGCTCTAATTATAGTGAAGTCCGTCTTCGTAGTTCCGCCCATGCGAAATTTAGTCTCTGTATACCAATTTTTCGTTTCTTTACTCGGATGTTTTATTTATTATCTAGTTCAACAGTAGCAGATGTGTGTATAGTAAAGTGATGTTTCTTCTTTCGAATCGCAATTTTGGAATTTGAAAATTATATTACTGTTCAATCCTGATAACTAAGGGTAGAAGTAACGGAATCATTCAAAGTAAAGAAAATTATGAATGGTTTCACGGGTTGCATCATTCTCCTAGTGCATAATATATTTAGGTATTTTTATGAATACCATATGTTGGGGAAATTGGCAGTGTTGAAAGTAGAATTATTTGAATTGCTTATTTTTTATACTTTTTTATTATTTTGTATTGGAAATGCAAAATCCAAATGTATTTTGTATCTAAAATTCAGAAGTATTTTTTTAAGTAAAAATGAAATTACATTGGTTGAACCAGGTTTGATGACAAAGTGATGATGCAAAGGCTACCCCTCAGGCTTCCTGGACATTTCTTTGACCAGTTAGACCCAATGGATTTTTCTTTCAAATTAAATTTACTCACCCTGTCAATTATGTAATGAAGTCAGTTTGAGCTTATAGACTCAGTGTAACAAAATGCTTGTTAAATTTTCTCTTGATTTTAGTTGTGCTTCCATTGATACCACTGGTGCTAATTGTAATTACACCATTGGGTTACAGTTGGTTGGTATCAAGATAAGGTTGACATACTTATAAAATGAGTGTTTACTATCAAAAAATGGTTGACGTTTAGTTAATGGGATGCAATTTGTCATACTTATTTGCCATTCTCTAGATACAGGCTTGCAAACATGAACTTCCTAAAGAACGGCAGTTCTCAGTTTTCTTTGTGAGTCGGAGTGATTAAGTAGATAACAGTAGTTTCATTTTTTAATATATTATGTATTCTTTTTATTTTCTTTGTACTTATTCTCATAACCTTTTTTATGTAGCATTCCTATAGCACAATCATTAGGGCCATCTATGCATTCTTACTTAGCTTATAATTCACCATCCTCTGACAACTTTCTCCCCCCATCAAAAACTCATTGACTATTTATCCACCTTGATGATGTGCCCCAGCTTGCCCCTCTCAGAATGAAGGGAAGGCCAACCCAGTGCTGTTTGTGAAAAGGCACAGATTCTGTGTCCTTCACTGAAAACGAGAAACTTATGTAGCCCAGGTGCCGCTAAGATTGCTCAAAAACTAGACTACATACTATTAGGATATATGTTTTCACTGGAAAGGGCAATTTTAAAAGCACAAGTTGTTATGGAGATGTGCAGAGAATCCATTTTAGTGTTAAAAATCTATATTTACATTCGGTTTTTTAGTTACCAGGGATATCACCAAGTAATTCATGATATTCGATGTGTACATTTTTATCTTTATTATGGATTCTGGGTTTGTGCAAAATTTTTGGGGCAAAATATTAAAACCCTCTACTTTGTACTCTGTTTTTCAAAAATTCTGCCCCTGATTTTGGATCCCCCGAATGAAATTCCTGGCTACAACACTGCTTCCAGCTCTTCCTTGGAATATCCTTCCTTCCACAGACTCTTAATGGGAATTAAGGGAAAATGTCTTTATCCCAGTGCATACAGATGGGTCGAAGTCAGAAACCTCTCGAGGATGCATAATGGTATCAGCTAACCACCGAGAGATTTGGGTTAAAATACACCCAATGCGCTCCATATTCACGGCAAAGTTGTACACTATCAACTAGCCCTATCTATTGTAAACAGCATAAATTCCTCATTTGCACCAACTCCTTAAGCTTTCGCATGCCCATCCAAACTTTCTCAGTAATCCTCTCATCCAAGATATCCAGACATGTCTTGTATCTCTCGAGAAAATAGATGTCAGCATACTTTTTTTATGCATTCCTGGCCATACAGGCATAAGAGGAAATGAAAGAGCAGATATGGCTGCAAAGGAACATCTTTGGTTCACCCGGTTTCAAATAACTGCCTGTCCAGAATTACCCTTTAAGGGATTTTAACCTCGTCCCAGTCCTATAATGCCTGTCCAGAAAAGCAAATATCTGCCATGCCACTCAAAATCTTAAGAAATACAACTTTGATGGAATTTAAGCCATAAATACCCCTTCTGAATACCAAATTGTGACTGGAGGGTAACAGTCCTGAAGATCATGACTTTTCCCATTATCTGGGTGAATAGTGAAGTTGTAAGCCCTTTCACCATAGCAGCCTATATTTTTATTTCATGAAAGTACTTTTGTATTACAATTTTATTTGTATTGCAAATAAAATTTTCTTGAGTATTTTGTATTCGAAACACAATTTAAATATATTTTGCCCACCTCGGGATGTGCAACTAAGTTTTTTGTAGAAACATTTAACCCTTAGGCTGCGGGAACGTTTTTAAACGTTCTGCATGGTGAGTGCGGGAAAAACGTTTTTCTACGTTTGACCAGATTTTCGTGCCTCTGGCAGCCTTTCCTTAGGATTTTATTGCCATCCTTTCCGCGGTTGCTTGAACTCGGCCCAACCTAGTGGCAGAGAGCACAATGGCGTCTTTCGAGGACCGGGTACCCTCACCACGGGGAGCGCTACCCGGATTATCCCTTCTTCGAGAGAGAGGATTCTCCGCTCTCCACGGCACATTCACGAAGAAAACAATTCCAATGATTCCTTACATTTCCTAGAAATTTTTTAATCTTGTCATAGTACATTAGCCGGGGAAACTTATTTGAAAGCATTGGTTATTCTTTCTTATACTTTCGGTGGTGGGTCTGTCGTACCTGCGTAATTACCAAGGACATTTCTTTCCTTTGAGTATTATTATTTCGTTCTGGATTTCCCACCGAATGGGTTTCCCTTCGAATATCCTGTCTTTTCCATTTCTATTGTTTCATTTTCTATTGATCTTTGCTCAGTTTTTCCAGAGTTTCGGTGGTGTACGTTTGATCCTAATCAAGTACCTACTCGAGTGACTACATTTTGTGAATCTCTTCATTTATTTTCACTATGGATAGTGAAAATTTGCCATCTCGGCCAAAAAGGAGAAAGGTTTCTCTCGAGGATGAAGTTCTCAATATTTTATTCGACTCTGATTGTGAGAGTGAGGACGGAACTTTTTCCGATGTGCCTGTGTCTACCAGGGATACTGAGACAGAGGAGGATGATGCAACTGATTCCGGCGATGGTGGTCCATTCAATTTGGCTGAAGACATTGAATCCGCATCATCTTCTTGGTCCACGACTGATGATTTTACTCCTCAGATTTTCCAGTTCGACAGCTCCTCATCTGGTGTAATATCGGACCACCTTCATGAGAATGCCTATTATAACCTTTATTATCCATTACCTTTACCTACCGCATCCAAACATACGTTCCAAATGCTCCCCAAAGTTCAAATCGGCTGAAGCATGGTTGTAATATTGAGGAATATGGTTAAAAATCAATGGATTTCATTACTGTTTGATATCAAATCGCTCATAAAAATGTCATGCTGGCCAAATTTGAGGAAAAAAATTCATTTACATTCAATTTAGAAAAAGTAACGTTCAAATATTTTAATTCCAATTATGATTCTTAGAAAGGGCTCAACTGCATTCATGGTCTGTCTTCAGGGGGTAGGGTGGGTAGTCCCGGATTATGAGGGTCCACTACCTGCTAGACACATGCCCGGGGTCGACGGAAAAATATCTTCCCCGTTCATGTCCCGCACACAGTGGAAGAAAAATTTTGACGTTCCCGCAGCTAAAGGGTTAATATATATTTGCATGTATGGAATTTCTGTCATGAGTTGATGGTTAGGATCATTATTTTTATCAATGGTTATGCATACTTGTATTTTACAATAATTGAAGTGTAGACCTTCATTTTGTGTTTAGGTATGGAAGCTAATGTGCAACAAAATGGTTAAACAGCTTATAATTTTGCAATATTTCCTCCTTGATCTGTAATTTCAGGTCATGGTTTTCACCCCCCGTCCTCTTCTGGGGACTATGTCGAAGAAGAAAATGATAGAATGACAGATGAGCTGAAAGACAAAATCGGTGTCCTGAAATCAGTGAGTGTGTCCTGATTATTAAAATGTGTTGATTATGCTTGGGTGCATTGAATTTCTATTCTTTTGTTTGTCTTGTCAAAATATTCTTAACATTAGTTTTTTTACTACGCAGCTTTCTATTGATATTGGAGCAGAAGTAAAATACCAGGACAAATTAATAAAAGGACTGGTGAGAACAGTTTTTATTATTATTTTCCTCAATGAGTTGATTTTATTTTTCCCTTCAATTGCCAGTAAGTGCCACTTCACACAAAGAGGACAAGAGTTTTGTCTTACCTAGAGGGATGGCTTGTGGTCGTTTGAGCCACATTGAAGCAGATACATTTTATCTTCTCAGTTTATAATAGTAATTTTAAATATTTTAAGTTGTTACCACAGTTGAACTCAGACTGGACAACATTTTAATATGAACTCCATTAAAAATAGATGAACAATTGCATTAATACATTGCTTCATATTCTGGTGTATTCTTTTGCAATGGACAGTTATTCCGTCCATGTACATGATGTTCCAACTGTGGTGGCTTGACTTAGAAGCACAATGGAGTGGCCACAAGTGTGAGGGACGACCTTCAAGGCCAGGGATTCATATGAGCTGCCTGACCTCAGAGCTTATTTCACATGAGTGGATAATAAATGCTACAAAGACCTGGCAATTTAAATGTCTTTTAGCTATCTTGTTGCAATTTATAAGTGTTTTTATGTTTGACCTTATGCTATTTAGCTGGTTAAAAAACCATGGAAATGTTTCAGGCTCGACATCATAAATAGGGTAGTTTCCCTCATCAAAGAAAACGAAAGTCATTGATTGCGATTCGTTACCCACCATTACTGTATTCATAATATACAAATTATTTCGTTTTAGAAATACCGGTTTAGACGAATGGCAATGGTCCATTTTTATCCTCATTTGAAAAGGGCCAGATTGGCGCCCATGCGATACCACTCCACGTGACGTCACAGGGACCTAGTTTCTATATGAGAAGATAGGAGTTATACGTCGTCTGAGGTTACCAATGCATGTATGAGGCGCAGAGCTCAGGGAAACATGTCTTAATAATCACTTATTAAAACTGGCAAAAAAGGTCTGAAAGTTTTCTTCATTTGATAAGGTAACTATTAATAATCCTTATTTAAGCCAAGCGCTACCAGCCAGCAGGGTACTCAGCTACCCGCTAGCAGCCTGCGTCGTATCAGCGCTCAACTCGCCTCAAGGTCACCTCACAAGGCGGCAGCGGGAACCAGAAATATGTCACACAGAGAGATTTCCCGACATTCCTACTTACGCGTCGCGTTTTCGCGCTCTAGAAAATTTTCACTTTTCATTTAATCGCGAAAAATAGATATCGTCATTTCAAAATCTAAAAGCATGAAATACGTATTCCAGGAGTAATAATCTTTCGATTTAGGCAATAAAAAAATAATAGGAAACCACCCTATTGTGTTTGTATTTTGATGCCAAACCTCACTATGGTGTGCGAATGTATAGTATTTGCAGTAATAAATTTTTAGAAATAAGTATTATGTGCTCTGTGTTTAGATTTAGTAAAATGTTATAACCTTGCCTATAATAGACTTCTAAATGCTCACTCTGTTCAGAGCAGTGGTAAAAAAATTGTATATCTTGGAACATTGAGATTGGAATAAGTTACGTTACTACTGCAGTTGTTCAAAACTGGCTTTAACTTACTTAACACCTAGGAGATTCACGTGCACAATTATTTTTATTGGCAACTAGTATCCTAATATATAATTGATTTTTTTTCAACAGGATGATGACTTTGATAAAGGCCAAGGCGTTCTTGGCAAGACTATGAGCCATGTTTTGAAGCTGTCAAGAGGAAGTCACAACTACTATTTGTTATATCTAATTTTATTTTCATTTTTAGTATTTATAATATTATGGATTGGTATTAAGTATAAATGAAAAATAAAACTTTGCTTCTGTTAAAATTTTAGACCTCAACTCATTTACAATGCTATGAATGTTGCAGTAAATTCTAGATTCATGTGACCATTTTTAAGGAATGAAAATTCATTGTTTTCTATAATGAATACTTATATCTTCCTTACTAAGGATTGTTTTATTTTTATCTGTTCTCATGAACAAATCAGCATTTTTTCATATTACGACACATTTTATAAGCCAGTTACAATAAGCCATACGTTACATTTTATAAGCCCATTTTCAATTAGGAAAAAATTGGATCGAGAGAGAAATTATTTTTCCCTCTACTGACAACCTACCAACATTTCAATTGGTAAAACACTGATAAATATCCTCTTGATTTAGAGGGAAATTATTTTTGCTCAAACTGGCATTCCACGAGTGAGAGAATATCATTTTATTATACTTATCCTCTTGGAAATTATATGCAGATTATATATTTGGAAATGTATCACTTGGTGTGCTTTTCAAGCTCTTTCTTGATGTTTTCAATAATATTGCTGAAAGGTAAAAAAACTAAATTATCCTCTAAAAACATACAAAATTTTTTTTCTGCAGCAACATGCTATCAGAAGTGAATGGTGTGTATGAATCAAAATTACAATGCAGATATCTGTGATAAATTAGGGAGAGGAAAATATCAAGAGAGCGGCTGTTAAGCAAATAGTTGTCCAATTAGAATCTTCCGAAGCGATGCAATATTTTTAAGACCAGCTTCCAGCCCTGTTTTTTGGATTTGAATTACATTTTTATAAGCATTTTTTGATCCAGTGAACAATACAACCAAATAAGAAGTGCGACACTTTGGATGAATTCTTTGCATAAATATTTATTTTATACACATATGTATATACATATATCTTTTTATCCTTTCTAAAGGCCTGGTTACACAGTACATTAACCCTTTCGAGACGGCGGAGTTTTCGTCTTAGCATGACTGCTGTACTGAGCCCCAAGAGACTCTTCTTTCTTGTGGTACGGAGCATTTTTGGAGAACATCCTTTAAGAAGGGTCTCGCGGAACCTTTTTCGACCCCTCCTCGCTGGAACTCCGCATTATCTCGGAATCCGAGAGTAGTTGTGCTCCCTCCTTTCCGGGTTTATGACCATACCTGCGGCATTGGTTCGCGGTCAACTTATGTATTGCTTATAGGTATTTAGCATATGGATAATTGTTGCTAGCACGTAAATTGCAGACTCTTAATTGAATTACTCATTTTTTTATGAGCATTGTAAAATTTTAAGCGAAGTTCTAAGGTCAATATTAATGCAATTAATGCAGCAACAATTTCCATGTTGATGTTCATACATAACTCGAGACATAAGTTAATACTTATTGTAGAATTTCGTTTAAAAATTGTAAATGCTGTTCAAAAGACAAAGAATTCAATTCTTAGTTTATTTTTCTTGAGAAATGAACAAATATTTATATGGAAAACTGACTGGATGAACAATTGTATGACTGCTGTCCCTTACTGCTAAGAGGGGTTATAAAAGACGAGGGGTCCAGGTAGCTGCTCCCGGATTCCGAGGGTAAATCCTAAACCCCGTAGCTTTGGGTCCCGAGACAAAGACGACGTAAATCCGCGACCATCCTAAAAGGGGGAGAGCTGGAAAACGTTTATATATGGCTTTTGTTCTCCTGGCCAGGAAAATCTCACACGTAAATATACGGCCGTCGTCTCACTGGTCAGGAAACGTCCACACGTATATATATGTGTGTAGAAGGGAAAAGGGTAACACGTACAAGTTAATGTATGTTTGCGTGAATGATTTTGGTGGACTGGAACAGAACATGTTCGAATGCATGAACCAAAGTAGAACAGTTTTTTTTCTGTGCATGCATTCGTACAAGTTGGGTGGTTACATGATGCATTTTGGCATTCATTCTCGCGTTCATACATTTAGACATTAACCTGTACGTGTTAATGTATTGTGTAACCAGGCCTTTAATATTGATTAGTGTCAGCTTTTGTAAACACATATTTGGCAGTAAATCAGTTTCTTGGAGGAGATTAAAATTAGCTGAAGTGAACGAAAACAACAATGGACAGTACAACGAATTGGGGTCATTCAGCTCATTTTATGACAGAGAAGGGTTATTCTGAGAAAATCGTTATGTTGGACATTATTGACCAATATACTCAAAGGTTTGTTTCAAGCCAGTTGATAAAAAATTTTTTCCATAAGTAGCACTGCCTTTGAGGGAGTGCTTCATTGAGCATGTTGTGCACAATGTTCTGTACATCTTTTCAAGAGAGTCAATAATTACTTTACTCATTTTATTAAGAATTTTATATGATGTAAAAGAAGGTGCTATTCCAAATTACCACTGTTTCAACAGAAGTGCCAGGAAACTTGTGACATGGAGATTAAAATAAATTGTGAATGATTCCCACTTTGAATGTAAATTTATGTCTAACTTAGAACAATAATATTGAATAGTTTATGTAAATGATGTAATATCTTGGTTCGGTGAAGACTAAAGCTAATAGCAAATTAAGCCCTCTGCGTTCCCTTCCCCAACAGTTCCTGTATGTAAATGTTATATGTATTTCAATGGCATTGCACTGTCTTCTTTGCATCACTTTTGACCAAAAGGAGGCTTTAACCGCCATCTTATTGCATGAATCAATGAAGAAGAGAACCACATAGAGTGAAACTTTAAAAGACTTCTACATATTCCCTTGTATACTGACCTTATATTCTTCAGCTCTCCCGATATTTTGACCAAGTTTTCACGGCTCCTATCAATCCTTAGAGAGCAAGAACATACTGATTTTTCATTGGCACAATTTATACCTTTTCCAGAACTGTTTTGCTGCATTGAATCCACGGCTTGAACTTCTTGTACTGTATATGGTCTCACAGGGTCTTCACTTGATTCATCTGTGATGAATAAATCTACATCAACTTCACTTTATTCCTTACTTTTACCATTGTGATTGCTCTCTGAATTTTTCATTTTAAGTGATCAGAGACCTGCTGTGGTGGTATACTCTGTTCATTTTATCTCTGCGGGTGAGCTGGTGTGGCCAAAGCAAGTGGAGATGAGGGGACGGAAAGTTTCTCAACATGCGACTTTCCCTCTGCCAATCAACAAACTGTAGTCGTGGCCTCAGTCAGTCGATCTCAGACCTCCGCTGAGTGAACATCGTGAATCTGCTCGTGGAGCAGTGATGCCAAACCTCATGCATTTTCTTTGTTAGTCTTTAAGTGTGCCTTTCACCAACAGTGCCTCATTCAGCGTCGTATCTGATAATGCCATGGCCACCTATGACTCACATGTTTTCAGTGACAAAGTAGGGTGGCTACGTACTTTTGGCATCGTCATGTTTGCTCCTTCTCTCTCTCTCTCTCTCTCTCTCTCTCGGTACTACCCCTCCACTATCAGCGAAGCCATCTGAGAGTGTCCGGGCTCTCACATAAGCTCACCCGCTGACATAAAGTGAATAGACTATAGTACATAATCATAAAATCTGGCAGTGCTGGAGTTTTTACCAGCATACTTTGGCATGAAGAATAAGATCAACTGCTGGGGAGGTTTTCTTGTACCATGTCCGTTTGCCATGATAATAAGTTTTAAATTTAGTGTGGATTAAATGCGCTAAAAATTTAGTTTAATGAGCTTCAATTTGGTCAGTCTTGTAACACAAAATATCTTTCTTGGTAAAAAAAATATTATTTACTGCAGGTATGATAATTGTTAAATAGTACTTAAGTACCCATAACAGATTCTTCCTTGATCTGCACATATCAAGTTGTTGGAAAGAACAAATATCCAGTTGATTACGGTAATCAACCATCGAATTTCACTCACTTGAGTCCTATGATTATTTTCCATCTTTTAGGCTATCAGTCGCAGAATAAGTCATTTTTGTAGTCTAAAAATCATTTGATTCATTGAGAACTACAATTTTAGTCTAACTATGTGATTGATTCTCCCAAGTTTCTTGAATCATAGAGAATCTTTTAAAGGAACTACTTCTCTCATGTCATTCATGAATGGCATTTTCTTCAAAAAACAGGAAAAAATCCATAAAGTGATCTATTTAATAGTCATTAGAGATCTGTATGTCATTTTAAATATAAAAAAATATGAAGTGATCCTTATAAAGTATTTGTGACGTTGGAAAATCCTTGTGTTTTTCCATAATGCTGTTTAGAAAAACATACCTAAGCTGGGTATTTACCTGATCTATATAGTAAGGTGTACTCATATACATTATAAAAATTCACCTTCTTTCTCTACAGATAATGACTGACTTACTTAATATTTTAAGTCAGATTTGGAATTAGGATTCCAATATGTAATACCATACTTAGTCATTATTTATATACATAAATTTTAATACATATCTGTACGTATGGGTGTGTAATTTTTCTACATTATATTTTTCAGAAGGAAATACTTTACTCCACCACCTCCATTCAGGGGGAGATTAAGATTGTTGTTTTGAGGGTAGAAGTTTACTGGTCTTCTCAGTCTTGATGATATACAGCTATCTCTTGAAGATATACAGCTCTCTCTCTCAGGGATTATGTGATTGCTTATAGACAAGTGACTTTCAAATATTCTTCAAATATCTTTAGATGCAGTTTTTCCAGCTGCTAATCCACCGTGATGATTATGTACTAATTTCCGTAATTTTCGCATCATTATGGGGGATGGAGGCAATACTCACCTCCCAATCCACCACTACCTCTGTTCCTCCATGTATGTACTATTTGTAGGTACAGAAAATTTCCAAGTCATCGCAAAAGACTGACATTTAAAATGTGCTGTTATTATGAAGTCACCTGGTTTGAATTCTGATATCTTTTAACTTTGAAATCATTTAAACTTCATCAGTCTATAGCTACCATAACAACTCCTTGACTTTGGCTGATGAAAAATTGATTTCAGCTGTTTAAAAAATTAGGGCACACATATTACGTACTACTCCATCCCTTGCCTTTATAGGTATGCTCTCAAATGATTATGATTTTCTTTCATTTATGACTAAACCAAGTTGGCCCGATTGTTATGAAAATTAACTGAGTGGTTTTCAAGATGATGTAAGTCATAATTTCCACTAAATTATCACATCATACCTCACAATTTAGTCTTACTACTTGAATTCATCCCCTTTAAAATTATCATAATTCATACTCACATGTACTCATAGGCGGATCCAGGGGGGGTGCTGCTACCCCCCCCCCCCCCAGACCCTTAAAAATATGCTAGATTTTTAATACGGTCCCATTATCATTTCGTTCGTTTTGTATGACGAGGTATCCTTGTGCCCCCCCCCCCCCTGAACAAAATCCTGGATACGGCCTTGCTTGTGCCCCCCCCCAGAAAGAAATCCTGGATCTGCCCCTGAATGTACTAGTATAAATAGTGATTAATTTTGGTACAATCAAAGTCTCCTCCCTGATTTTGTGAAAATGTACCTGGACAGTCCCTTGAAAATAAAATTATTTGGGATAATTTAAGACTATTTGTGCTTCAACAAAAAGTCATAAAACTTACCCTCAACTGAACCATTATTGTTCAATGAATCGGTGATTATTATCTCCTCTTCTGTCATACATTCATTAATGGCTTCTCTGAATTCAAAGATATCATCTCTTTGCGGCACAAGAAATGCTTCAGTATTTATTTGGTCTTCATCATTTACTGTTTGGTTCTGGCTCATAGTATTATCTAACTTCTTCTCTTTCGTAGAACTTAAAAGAAAAGATATTTACTAAAAATCAAAATTTCTATTCAATGAAGAGGTGAGTATGTGAGTACTTTTACCATTCCATGCTGAAAGGATCTTCTTTCTCTTCGGTCTTTGTTTCAAACTCATATTTCTTCCCCAAATTCATGTGATTTGATTGATTAGACTTCATGGGAAGAGGTTGACTTTGAGCCACCAAATCTTTTGAAGTTTTAGACTTCTTTGCACATGGAAAATATTGAGTAATATCGGTATCTTTACACCTTTTACGTGGTTTATATTTTTTATATAGTGTGGAAATAAAATTACTGTTGGTAACCGGAGTAGGAGAACCTTTGTAATTAAAAAATAAATTAGTAGCTATGCCAAAAAAACGAAGAAATGAATTTTTTTTTACAAGTTTTGAATATATTAGTGGCGAGAGATAAATCGGGAGTAGCAGAGGTACGTACCTTCAGTCCCCTTCGCCTTGGCTTTTGAACGAGTTTCCGCCATTTCCTCAATAAATATCCACCAATCCTTGCTTTCGCATTTAAGAAGGATGACGACACGTGACGTCGCACGAGCATGTTTTGATTCTGCCTCGTTCCCCTCGTTCTGCAAAGACAGTTGAGTTACTATATCCGTTGTAAGAATGCTTGTGTACTGTTGTCTAATACGATTTAACCTAAAGGCAGTTCTATGATTTGTGTTCAGAGCCCTTAATGTTTGGATATTAATTATTTGATCTGTGTCATATAACAGAATTGTTTTTTCGGTCGAAGACTTGCTCATATCGGCCACAATCGCAATGGCAAAGTCGTTCCGTACTTGGTGCCTTGTTTGACGCATCTCACCGGCGAAGCAAATGCTGTGTTTGGATACCCATCGCTAGCGATATAAGGCATTTAGTACCCCTACAAGGAAACCAAGAAAAATGTCGGCTTCAGGAATGCAGCAATACCTCGCTGGGTTGAAATCCCGCAATGCTGAAACACGTCTGAAAGCTGCTCGAGATCTCTATCACTATGTAAGTTGTGCAAGTTCTATGTTGGGATTAACAGTTTGATTATTCTCCTGGAATTTAAGTTTTTGTAATTTGGTGCTAAGCTTTTATCAAAACCATGCATGTGAACCTATCTTATTGGAATAAACTTCAAACCCAGTATAATCCTCCCGAGTCAGAATCAATGCTGTTCTATATTACTATTGTATATTTTAATTAATGTATGGATGATCGGGCTGTAATTCATCCCATAGCAATTATAAATTCGTTAATGAAAGGTTTTTTATTCCTTTGAGCGGTCTTAATCCTTGATTTCATAAGAAAGGTTTTTAAAATTACCTTTGAAAAAGAACTAAGTAGTGATGAACATGGTTTGAGTCTGTGATGGCATGCCTTAAGCTCCTTTGAAAGACTATGAACTGTCTTGGGCTGTCATTTCAAGTACAGGAGTATATTAATTAATGATGAAACCATAGTAAAATATATCTTGTATTCGTTATAAGTTGTCTTACTTGTAATTGAGAGTTTTTCCTTGATCTCCACTGTCTATAAACTGGTGAAATTATTTCAAGTAAGTATGCCATAGCAAAAATATTCCAGTGAAATACAATATGGATGGAATCAGTGGGGCTCCTATTTCAGTTAGAAGCTTGCTAGAAAATATGAAGGCAGTTTTTTCTGTAATTTGCTGTATAGAGTTCCAGTACTATCTTCTACAATTTTGTGTCGTTTCTGTTGCTTAATTATTTCAACGATTAATTTATTTGTTGAGCTTGCTATATCATCATGAGGTTGATTATTTATTTATGAAATTCCTCATTCACCAGGTATTTAAATGGTTTAATGGAAATGTGTTTGAATCCTGTTATGTTTCATGTAATGGTAATTATAACACAAAACGTACATTATGGTACAAGTGGAAGATCCATGTAAAATTATGTCCTCCATGCCTATGTTTTGGAATGATAACGTTTTGGTGTTGTTTCTGACTTGTGTCCAAGTTTAGGTTCAAATACTTAATGCCAAATGCTATTTTATTGTCAATGAGAGATTTTAAGTTGTAGTTTCTTTAGTTAGAAAACACAGATTTGGTAGGTGGGAATATAGATCATAGTTACTGAAGAAATAAGTTCATCAAATGACTAGGATACCAAGAGTTCTATCATTATGGACTTGAATATTTTTCAGTTTTCAGCTGCTAAATATTTAGGTATTTCATTTATGCAGGGGTAGCATTATGTGCTAACATTTCAGTTTAAATGGCTGTTTAGAGAATTGAGTTTAAGGCTGCAAACAGTCAATTTACATGTTGATGATAGGGTCATTTCCTTTAGAATTGTAGGGAACAAAAATATTTTAGTTCCTTTAATGGAATCTATCTTATCTATTTCCAGCTTTCCATTATGTACACATATAATTAATATCTTTATTTGTATAATGGCTGAAACAACATCAACTAGAAATTTGTAGGTTCCGTGGTATAAATTTTTAAAAAAATCGTGACGGAACAGCTTAAATTGTCATGCTTTCTCATTTCCGTTGCCTTTTTTTATCATACTACCAAAATCAAGTGCAAATTTATAAGGGTCTTAATAATATGATGCAAAAGCATTGAAATTGGTTGATTTCTGGATAAAAAAGTCTAATATTTACAAAGTATAGAGGTATCATAATCATTAAAGTGTGAATACTAAGCTGAGGATATTCCAAACATGCCTATACATATATTATGTTAATAGGGATACAATATAATTGTGGTGTAAGTACTGTAGCATCGTTTAAGGCAAATTTAAGGTCATTGGTAGGGCTCAAAAAACCAACTTTACGTGTTAATGCCTTTTTTTTTTGTTGATATCATGTATTTAAGGGTTTGGATTCATTCATTTTTTAAAATTCAAAATCTAAATTAAAATTTTTAAAATTATTCTTTTCATCGTTTGAAAGATTGCTTATTAGGGGAAGTTCTGAGGGGAGGTGAAGTGCTTTGGACTGAGTCAAGCAAAACCTTGAATGGAGTTGAGTTCCAAGCAAAAATGCCTATATATTAACGTACTCCCTCATGTTATGTTACTTCACCAAAATTGACTAACCCATCATGTCCAAAACCAACATTTGCCATGGACCACCATTGTAAACTGACTGTATGTCAAGTTCTGTGTGTGTCCCTCTTTCTATTTTTGCAGTGCTAAATTGCCAATAGGTATCAATCGAAGATAAAAATTCTCGAATTTATCCAATAAGAGTGAATTGAATTTTTTTTACTGTTAATTTGGTATTGCTGAAGTACATATATCTTCTATTGCTGCCTGTGTTTTGTGTGTACTGAACTGACTGAATAAATTATTATTTTTATTTTATGGTGTCCATAACTAATTCTGTTGTGTTTGTTTAACATATATAATGTATGTTTTCAATTCATGAGTGTTTAACAAGAAATTTAAATCCCTCATTTATGCTATAATAGTGCCTAAATGTTGTCTTTTATAGGTCAATACAGAACTGCGTGAGTTATCAGTTGAAGAACAAAATGCCTTCCGGACAGAGCTTAACAACCACATTTATGAGATGGTTTCTGGATCAGATGTTAATGAAAACAAAGGAGGAATCCTGGCTATTGGTAAAATAACTTAATAATCGGGACCACTGCCAAAAATTTGTGTTAAAACTAATTAGGTTTCACTTTATGAAGTATCTTATATATATTCATGAGTATGAGCTGGTTAGTGTAATTCAGTTACTGTTTATTAGTTCATGTCTGATGGTCTAATAGTATCACAAAAAAAGGGAGGTGTCCAGAAAAAGGTTTTCTACCACATACCATGTTGTATGATGCATTAGAGCCAGTTCTTAATGTGATAATTTATTTGAAATGATAATGGTTCTTTATGAAAAATAATTTAGCCTTTTCCATATGTATTTTCTCTGATCCAAAATTAATGACTTTGCTCTTATTTCTTTGGGTCCTCTTTTTCATGATTTCTCCCAATGTTTCTCATTTGTAGGAAAGAATTCTTTAAATTTTGATTTTTTATTAATATTGTTCATTATGATGCATATTTTTCGTCATTTATATTTCAGTATCTCTCATTGGAGCCGATGTTGGACATGTCAACACTGGATACAGCCGATTTGCTAACTTCCTTAGGATTCTTCTCGCATCCAGTGATCCTGGGGTTATGGAGTTGGCTGCTCGAACTGTCGGTCGGCTAGCGCTGGTGCTTGGCACGTACACAGCGCAGTATGTAGAATTTGAAATGAAAGCTGCGTTTGAGTGGCTATCAGGAGAGAGACAAGAGGGTCGAGTGCATGCTGCTGTGAGTAGTTTTTCATTTTTGACAGGACACTATTTTGGTGGAATAAATGGGAGCATGCTTTTTTTGTAAATGATAAGTTCAATTCTTTTAATATTGTTGGAGAAAATTTGGTGGTTGTAGAAATGTTGCAGTACAGAGATTTTAAAGTTAAAAAATGGCACCTTTGGGAAGATAAAAAAACCAGTTTTTCTTGGAAGCCACACATGACTTCTCAACATGATACCTCTACTGCTGCCACGGGTTATTGCAGTGTGTTGAAAAGCACTGAAGTTTGGAAAGGGAACCAAGGCCGAAGTGTGCAATTACAAAAACATTGTATTTTCAAAACTTCAAATTTTCTAATGCATTTAGTGTAGGCTTTTCATGAGGTCCAACGTATTTGCTTCATACTAAGGAAAATTTGTAATATCCTGATTTGTATGATTGAGAGTTAGCAGTATAAGTGCACATTCAATTATAGTTGAAATACCCAGGTTTCTGTGTGGCTTTCCATCATCAAACACAATCCGTTGGGTGGCATACCCTTAAATATGCATATGAATGGCTAAGAGCCAGACAAATAAGCGTGTAAATTGTAATTGTAAATTGTACCTGATAATGATATACTAAGCAGAAACGTAGGTTGCTTAATTCAAATGAAGTGTCAACTTATATCAAAGTACTTTAGTAACTGTTTATATCCAGGAAATACTTTTAATTTGTTTACCATGAAGTTGTTCCATGGATTAGCGCCTAAGATGGTTTCCAGTATTCTCAGCAGGTGTGTACATACTACATATTTGTGTTCATCTTTTATTCATTTGATCCTCCTCAGTCCAGATATCTATGTCTTTCAGGTTTTGGTGCTGCGTGAAATGGCTGTTTGTATGCCAACGTACTTCTTCCAACAAGTACAACAATTTTTTGATCTCATATTCAACGCAGTTAGACATTCGAAGCCAGCCATTCGTGAAGGGGCTGTGGAGGCACTGAGAGCAGCCCTGGTAGTCACTGCTCAGAGAGAAACTACAAAACAAGCCCAGAAACCACTTTGGTAAACTTTTGCATATTATTTTGTCGTACTGTACTTTTGCATGGAAGTATTTTTATTTTTATGTGTATGGATATTGTTTTTTCATGTATGGACACTGATTCTGTGGTTTGCTGAATTTAGTTTATTTGGATTTTTTTTCATTTCAATTCATATTTTGTGTATGTTGCTCCCTTCATTCAAAGTGGATTAGAGATGGAATGGATTCGCATTATGATCTGTGTTTTTGGATTTTTAAAAGTTTCATCATCCCTTTAGTTTTACCTTGTGCTGATTTTTGGCCCTCAAAATTGTGATAGTCCTTCATGCTACGGCTGACTTTTTACCAGAAAGATTTATTTTTTTGCATTGGACATTCCCATCCAATTTATACTGGCACACAATAAAACCAAATTCTCTTCCATTAACGTGCTGCTAACTCCACATTATGAAATAACTCTTAATTAGTGGTCTTGTGCAGGGGCAGATCCATGATTTTTTTCTGGGGGGGGGAGGGACACAAGGTTCTGGCAGGTCTCATATTTGAGATTAAAAACAAAGTACAGCAGACTCCCGATTATCCGGCTGTGGTTTATTCGGGTTGTGGGATTATCTGGGCATGATTTTCACTCTCGCTCCATTTTTCTGCGATCTTTATAAAAAAATAATCATGCAAAATCATCGGAATTACTGCATTAATGTTAGGATACACTGCACTTATCATTTCCGTCAGAATTCCCTTCATAAAATGGAAGCAATCACGCGCTACCTGCATTCACGGGAGCACCGTGTTCGTGTTTTCCAAGCCTCGCAGTGGGCGACCGCGCTCGGTGATCACGGATACACGTCCGGCAGCAGTTGCAACCCGGGCAACTTGTGCAAGACAGGACTGCGTGACGTGGTCCCTGACTGCGTAGTTTCAGACATCGAGCAGTGGTTTTGAAGCATTCGTGCAAACCATTTTTCTGTATCCGCGATCACACAGCCACGGATATGTGGTTTTTGAAACCAGGCCTTACATGGAGCATTAATAATACGAGTACAACCATGTTATCGCCGCTAAAAAGATTGTGAACTGGCAAAGAAAGCTCTCATTGAGTCCGGGAAGCACTCTAAAATAGCAGAATAACGACGTAAATAGTAATATTCATATTATTTGTTTTATGTAAATTATGAACATTACAAGACATTGAAGTGAAAGTTTGGGTTATCCGTGTTTCCGATTATTCGTGCCGTCCATCCCCATCCTTAGCGCAGATAATCGGGAGTCTACTGTACAACAATTACTGTAGAAAATATTCTCCTTATTTTGATATGAAAGTTATTCATATTAAATTAAATGATTGAGGCTCCGTAATACACAAAATATAACGAATTCAATGATAACCGTGTTAAAAATCTAGTCTATTTTTTAAGCATCTGGGGGGACTGGTGCCCCTGTGCCCCCCCAAATCCGCCTATGGTTTTGTTGATCAAATTAATATTGTAAAGTGGGGAGTCCAATTTTTTATTACTCTTACGTGTTTTTAGCTGAGTGCGTGGAAGTGTTGCCCCTCATTATTATGACTAATTTTGAAGGTACAAGCAGTGCTACGATGAGGCAAGAAGTGGATTTGAGGAGCCTTACACTGGGGGCAGGAATATAAATAAGGATGATCGCATCCATGGTTCGTTTTTGGTTCTCAATGAGCTCCTCCGCTGCTCCAATGCCGAGTGGGAGCAGCGCTATGAGGAGCTGAAGGCGAGGCTGCAGAGTGGCATGGGGGGTCATGCAGGTGGTGGTGGTGGGGTTGCCGGTGGCGTGGCTGGCATTCCTGGACAGGAGAACTTTGTGAGTACAATTCTTGTGAGGAGGTGATGCTTTCTGAGTTTGGACCCAAAGGTAACTGCCTATGTTGCCTAAGCCAACTCTTATGTTTATTTTTTCTCCCTCAATACGTACTTTATTTGATTTGATAAGAAAAATGCCATTTTATTTTCAAAGTGTAAATGTATTACCAAAATTTTAATGTTTTCCTGAGTATATGCTTTATAAACTTTTTTATAACATTTTTTGTTATGAGTTAGTAAATCAAATTTTTTACTGCCATTTTTATTCAAGGTATGTTGATTTTTTGAAACAGAATTATAAACTGAAATATGCAGATTAATTTGATGAAGTTTACAGTTTTTATTCAAATCTTTGTTTCGCTCCAAATGGAGCTCTTCGTCTACTTTTAGCACTTGGAGTATTACGCTGTTACTTGAACTCTCCGTGAAATGAATGCAATGGGTTGCAGTTCACAGTGCAAGTTGTGCCACTGAAAAATATTTTGGGGGTTGTTTGAGAAAAATATTTGATTACATTCTCTTAATCACAGTTTTAGGTATTGCATTAACAAAATTAGGAGGTATTGGTACTCCTATTTACCACCTCTTTCCGCATTGATCATTACTCATGAATCACCCAGTGGTGTAGCTGAATGTTAACTGCAGCACGGGTAGTTTGTTTCTCCTCTCTAAACTTAACTGCTTTGTTGTCAATAGGATGCAATGAGCCTGATCACTCGCAACAAGACCCCAATGGCACTGAAATCCCAGGGTGCCAGCAAGGGTGGATTGCAAGCGGCTGGAGTAGTGGCATCCTCTCAGGCTGTCACTGGACCATCATCCCTCCCTGCTACTCCGTCGCACCCAGCAACTGCTCAGTCAAGCGCCACGGCCACACCCATTGTCACCCTCTCACCAATCCCCGAGAGTAGCACGTGCCGAACGCTGATGCTGGAGCACTTTGAGGATGTGTGCTCAGATGCTATGTCCCAGAGGGGCACCAGGAGTCCTCATGTCCTCCACGCACTGCTCACACTGCTCCCAAGACTTGCTGCATTCCAGAAAGAAAAGTTTGTGCGCATGTAAGTTTGGGAATCTACATACATATTACTTTTGATGGAAATGAGATTACAGCCCAGATGCTTGATCTCTTTCCCGCATAAGTTTTTCCCTTGAATTGCATGTTCATATTCCTTAAGGTAATTTGAATGAATCAAAAATGTTCTATACTTACAAGGGGAATACACGACCTTCGCATAGCCAATCGAGCTCAAATTTTGCGAA